>NW_021318619.1:1099187-1138389 GCF_001605985.2 Dendrobium catenatum | reverse complement strand
GATCTGCCACTGCTATCAAAGATTGCTCATAAAAAGGAAATCAAATGGCTCCAAAAGGTATAATGATACACACAATTCATTAATTATAACATAATTTTATAAATCTTATTAGGGATTATTAACCTACTAATATAGATATTTGTTAGTTTATATGAATGATTGAACAATCATATGCATTATCATAAATTATATGTATGATCATTTTAAAATTTATTTTTCTAAAATCACATCACAACAACTTATAAGAGCTTCACAAAGCTTGCACATATGCAAAATTATTTTGCTAAAAATTTATGTATGCATACAAGTAAATATTTCATATCATGTGCACCTTAGATCATTACACAATCCTACTTATTGAGCTAGTAAATGAATGATTGGGTCTATTATTAAAAATGAATTTGACTAAACCAAGTAGACATTGTTTGATGAATTTTATTTTCATTTTTAATTTTTTGATCATGATTTAATTAATTATTTTCAATGCAACATTAATTTTCTCTTTTAAATAGCATTAATGATAAAAGTTTAAAGATTCCATGAGGTGGTAGTTAAAAGGTTTCCTAAAATCATATTATAATACTTGAGCATTATATTAAGTTACCAAACCATTCTAAGTTGTCATCATCTTAGATGTATAAAGTTGACAGTAACATAAAGTTCACTTATGATATTGAGCTTGTTCAAACATCATTTGTTCCCTTATATTTGATCTATAAAGTGTTGATGTATTTAGTAAATATGTATATACTTCTACTATTAATACTAATAAGAAAGGGAATAAAGTTTCCATGTTCTTTTTTCTTCTATTAATTCAAAGCAACTAATTAATGTTTCTCATATTGACAAGAAGAATAATTCTCCTACTCAATCCCTTAAATACCACAAATGGATAATGATGGAGAATTTTTTGTCCCACTTAACTATTCATACTCATGTTCCATCAACTAGTCTTTAGTGTGACGTCCCAGACATCTATAATGAAAGGATTTATCGACATTTCTTTCTTCTCGCTCAGATCAATACAGACATCCAGAAATGATAATTGCATTAAAGAAAACAAATACAATATAAAAATATAATTCACATTACAATATTTCATATTTACAATCCAAAAGTGGCGTTCAAAAGAACATATACAATAGCCGCTCGGGATACAAAATAATACATGAACCAAAAACTACAAAAAAACTATACTAGTGTCTGAAGGAAGCTTCATACGGGAGGCTCTGTACCTGAAATCAATTAACCACATATAATGAGCTTAAAAAGCCCAACAGATCACCAACTACCTATAACTGAAATCAAAGCACAGTACAGAAGTAATATGCATGCCAATCAGTCGAATCAATATCAGTTGCTTTCACATGATCATTGAATCGATGTAGATACGGAAATCAGTACATAAACAGAAATCAATGCATAATCAGTAGAATCCAAAATCATCAGTAGGAAAATAGATAAATATTAGAAAAATCTATAAATCTCAATAAATCAGTCCATACATCAATTCTTAAAAGAAACTATCATATCTTTAAAATCAGTCAATTCAATAGAGAAATCGTCGTATCTAAAATATCTGTCAAATCAATATCGTATCAATCATATCAATAGAATCAATCAGATCATTAAATAAAGAAATCAATTCTGGTCAATAATATCAATCAGTATGGAATCACATAAAACAATCAAATCAATATATCAATAAAAATAGTTAAAATCACAGCAATATAGTAAAAACATATTCTATATCACGTGCTCGGTGTATCACATGCAATACAGTTAATCTATATCACTTGTTCGGTGAATCACATGTTATCAGTCTTATCAGAGTATCACTTATATCAGTCAGTATTCGACATATCAATGAAATCATAGTATCAATATCCATATAAGTATCAATAACGATCTAGTGACGTAAACAATATGCAATATCAACGAAATCATGTAGTGATAGTAAACTCTTAAATCCGTTAGTAAATCCATTTATAAAAAAAATGAAATATCAAAAAAATGAAATCTGGAGGGATTTTACATTTAGTTTCTAAGCAAGGATCCTTTTATTAGTCTTCTAAAGACTATTTGTAAACTAGTTGTCCTAAAAGGGGAAGCTACCATTAATATAGTACCTACCCCATTATATGTTAATTTTAAGGCATTTAATGATATAAATTTTATTTCCTTAGCACTTAAGAATGTTAGATTTTAAAAAACCCTAAGGATTGGGACAATATGATGATAAAATTATTGACTATAATAAGCTTGAGAGACTCCTTATAATACATTTCATAATGACTAGGATAAAGTTTTGAGGAGGCTGCAAGTGTAATAAGCCTTCTCATGATCCATCTCAAGATCCCTATAAAAAATCTATAAAATGTGATCAAGAGGAGTAGTTTAGTATTGTGAAAGCCTTATGGGTTTCCCCTCAAAGCACATAGATATAGAAAAAAGATACCATGATTCAAAATATCCAAGAACATATTGGATTGATGACAAACATTATGGCCAATTTGACAACCTAGATGGCAACAAAACTTGTTGTGTAACTATATATTACTCTCAAGTTAATTTTTGTTAAATGATACAACTAACACTTACCTTTTACCTCAACCAGTTTCCATTCAATCAGATCATTGATAATTAGTCATTGAACATTTTACTATTTTTGTAAAAGCAACTCTCATCTTTATTAAAACTCATATACTGACTATAACTTCAATTTTAGCTAATACTATATTAGGTAAATGACATGACCTGAAAACTCGACTAAAAAACTTGACCCAAACCTAAATAAAAAAATTTTGATTTAGGTCGACCCGTTTAACAAATGGATTGGGTTCGAGTTTAATTTTTGACCAAATTTAAATATCAGGTCCAACTCGGGTTAACATGAAAACACAAATGCAACATGTATGACCCGTCCATCACCCAAATCTCACCTGTCCTACTTTAATATCTTATTAATAATTATTAATTATGTTATTTGATATTCAAGTGTTAGGTTTGGAATAACCTTGGTGCTTGTTATTGACAAAGGCCCAAGAAGTTAAGAAAATTTTTAATGATCCATAATACTTTAAATAGAAGATAATGGAAAGCTAAGATGTCAATATCATAAGGAGAAATACATAGTGAGACAACAAAGTTGCCCTTTTGTAAGAATGAATGATTATGATAAAAGAGATGTCGAGTAAGCATATCATGGTAGCACGTAAATAGAACCATGGTGAGCGGTGAGGCCTATGCCGCATGTGACGTACCATAACGACCATGTGCCACTTGAGCTAGAGACCAAGCCGAGGTGGGCTAGGCGGCACCACAATTTCCAATTGGGCTGGGCATTTGGGCTCAGTGTGTCGTGTGTTAGCAGGCTAGGCGAGAGTACCAGATCGGGTCAATTTTGGGTTATTTTTGAATGGTCGGGGTCAACTTGAACCTGACTCGATTTCTGAACCCAAGCCCGACCAGCCTGATAACCAGCCCAAAATTTTTTTGATTGGGTTGGGTTCGGGTTTGGGTCGTATCAAATATTGACACCCCTACTCACAAAACCTATGTTAAAATAGTAGAATGCTCATCTTCAATATGGGTAGTAGAACATCACCTATGATTAATTCAAGAAATTTCTCCATTAAGAATTATAACTAATGTGGGGTGAAAAATAATGATAGAGGAAATGGCAAGAGTTCAGGTTGTCATAAGAAGAGCGAGGCCATTATGATTTGTGTATCGCTAAAAGATATGTTTGTATAAACAAAGTATAAATAAGAGTTAGATTATAACATCACCAATAAATTTTTTTCTTTCCCATCAATGATCTTAGTTAGCCTACCATGCATGATTTGGTGATCGATTGATCAACATGAATGAAGGAAACGATCCTTCTACAAATAAGATGGGAGGATAATCAAAAGCTATTAAGAAGATGAAGAGATAGCATTAAAAAAAGTTTCAAACAAAATAAAATTTTATTGTAGTATTCGTTTAAAAAAAACGTTTAATTGTAGTTATTGCCAAATCTCATGTGCCATAGGAGAAATATTAGAAGATTTATATGAGAAGACACTATAGAAAAAATTGCAGATTGTATTTTGTTGGAAGTACCAGCAAAATCACAGATGAAAAATCAGCCGATACAAAACTGGATCATCGATAACAGTCAATCGCATGTTTATAGAGTCTGAAGGTGATACGTAAGTAATAAATGTTTTAGTTTATTTTAACAATTTTATAACTAATTTTAAAATTTATTTTATGCAACTTTCATCCATCGAGGCAGTGAACACATAAGATATGAGATATCATACGGGACACGTTAATTTAAATGAATATAAATTGAAATCGAGCAAGACAAGTCAACTTATACATTTTCCATATTGAATAATAAGATGACATAGTCATACAATAATCAGAGTAAAATGTTCTTGACAGCTAATATAATTTTAAAAAGAAATTTAAAACAAATTCTTATTTACATATTTTGAAGAACAATAACATATTCTTACCAAATGATAAAAAAAGGTTCTCAAACAGGTTCTAAATAATATCAGTGTTTTGCCAAATATAAACTTAAAATGAATTCTGAAAACAAAAAAATCTATTTCACAAATTTTTTTAATATATAGGAATATAAAAAAACAAAATCCTCTAAAAATAATTAAAATAGATCTATCTTGTTCACTACCAAAATAAATAAAAGCTGATTTACCTGCTTCGTTTGGGACGGCTTTTTTCGTGCTTTTTAAAACGGAGTTCTAGTACAAAAATTTAAAATTTTGAACTAGAACTCCGTTTTAAAAAGCAGTAAAAAAACCATCCCAAACGAAGCCTAAATGGAGTAGTGGCGATGAAAATGGGAAAGGATGGAGGCAGCTATAAATCAGTTTAAGTTAGTACCTAAGTTAAAGCTAGTGAAATGAAAATAAAATGGGAGATATGGGAGGTCACATGGTAAGTCACCTGTTTAATTGACGACTAATTTTGATTAAAAAAGAAGTATTAGCCATTTGATTGGCGGAAATCTTAAGAAGATATGTAAAGCTTTTGCCTTGCCACACTCGGTTCAATACCTTGTTAAATATATGACTTAAAATGCTTTTTTTCTTAAATATATTTTTTTAATACCTATATTAAAATTAGTCCCTTCATTCAATTATCCCCATTTCAACCCCAATTAAACTTTTGAACTTTGATATATATAAATTTTAATTATTTTTATTTTTTAAATCAAAATCATAGAGGCAGCCATTATGGTCGCCCTCCACCTATTTATGTAATATAAAAAAGTAAAAAGATATTAATTTTAATTGTCAAATAAATTTTATTTAATGTTAAATCAGAACCAATTTAAAAAAGCCCTTCCTTACTAGCATCACCATCGCCTTTAACTACCAATCAGACGGCCAACCTATCTTGGTCAAGCCGAACCAATTGCTGACTGCTAAATCAGAGTGGAACGGGCCAAACTACCTGGGCGCCAAGTCTGGAGCTAAAACCCTTCTCTTCCTCTCGCCCAATCGCTGCAAAAACTAACCAAACTTTCTTTTTAGGACTCGTCCACCGCAGAACTAAGTTGGATTCTCTGCTCTCCATACTTTCTTTCCCTTCCCCTCTTCTCCCTTGTATGGGAACACGGTCTCCATCTCTAACGAGTCTTCGCAAGCTCGCTCGCGTCGCATCGGAGAGACCAAAAGCAGCGATGTTCGCCCAGGCGAACCCCTCACTGAAATTGCAGGCGTCTTCTCGGGAGGAAGCTGCTGCGCCAATTTCCGGCGACGTTGACGGTGCGAGACGGTTGATGGAAGGCACTCCAGGGGAACGCGTGCCACTTTCTGACGTGGTAGCGGACTGCGTGCGGCGTTGGTTCAAGGATGCTCTTGCGGAGGCCAAGGCTGGCGACTACGCGATGCAGGTCCTCGTCAGTCAGATGTACCAGAGCGGCTATGGCGTTCCTCGGAATGAGAAAAGGGTGTGTACATCTTTTGTGTCTATTTTGGTTGGGTCCGTGTAGTTTGGATGCTAGGGTTTTGTGATCTGCAACGATGGCGTTCTCGTATATAGTTATGTCATTTGGTTGGTGCTTGATTGTTAACCTGTCCGCCGGTGCTCTAGTGATGAGTAGCAATTGAGGTTTTGGTTGTTATATTGGAAGCTGATTTGGTGACTTAAGATAATTTGAATCATTGAGCACTCCGTGACTTAAATAGTACTCTGCAATGTTTTTATTGCTAACTACCTTTAAAGCTTACATCATGTAATTTGGAAACATAGTAATCTGCAATGTATTAAAGTTAATCATCATCATCATTAGCATGAAGCCAACTATTTAGGGTTGATTATTTTTTCCACTTTCATTTCATTAGTTTTGAATTGAGTTTTAGGACTGATTGCTAACCTAACATACATCCTCAATCTTTCTCATCTGGGCTACAGACCAAAAAAACAAAATGTAGTCGAATAAAAATAAGAACAATTATTATTTGTAATAATAATAATATAATTTTCAAGATAAATTTTGATGATGACACCAAAAAGGACAATATAATGAATGGAAGGACCGCGACAATGATATTTGGTCTCACAGGAGAGCCACCAAATGCGTTGCAATTATAAAAAGTTTTAAATTACATTATTTTGACCGTTGAACCCCCCTGGTTTTGTTATACATGTAAAGCTTTCTCTTTTTGGGGATTGCTGCAAATAAAATTTCTTAATTGCAACTTTGCAAGTATTAGACACAATCAGGAAGGGCTTGAAGCTGGGATTTTTACCTTATGGAATATTTTGATTTGCTAGATTTACCTTTGTATTCGTTAGATTACTTTGATTCTCACTGTGATGTTGTTTGTCATTTCCCCCTTTGAAGCAAGGTTGGCATGATATGATCTGTTCTTTATGTTGAGCCTTTGTTTTGACCTTTTTTAGCATTGCTTCTGCTACAACACAAGTATCAATTATAAGGATGATAACATGATATGTGTGGTATATAATGGTCAGTTTCATGTCATTGATTAGCTTAGAAAATATCCTTCAAACATTTTACATCAGCAATGTTGCTAAATGATGTAGCATACTATGGCTATAGGTATGCTAATAAATATTATCAATTTTCATGCATCACATCCTCTCACCTTAATCAAAGTCCACCATATGATCATGTTATGTAATCTTGGATTGTGTTCATTTATAACGCTTTTTCTCTTGCTTTATAATCGTTCCATTGAACTTAATTTATGTAGAGCAGTTGTTTTGGGGTATTATTTTCAAATTGTTCCATAGGCAACTCTTCCAGGCATGGTTTAAAATTGCGCAATATGAGGCTCGCCTTGAGGCCTGCCTTTGCGCAATTCCAGTAATAAACGCCTTGATGCTTATGCCTCGAGTTTTTTTTATGAGGCTTGCGATCTCGCTTCACTGGCATGAGGCTTACGCCTCACGCTATATATATTAAAACTTAAATCTTGAAGTAAATGCCCGACTTTGGACTCTATAGGAGAGGAGGAAGGGTGATGGGGACATCAGTTGGAAAGTCTACCGTCGACGTGGCCGTAGATCTACGACCACGATTTATTCGATGTACTTTTGATTTTATTTGATTTTATTATTATTTTCTTATTGATGTATTTTTACTTCAGCATTTTTTCTTTTTACCATTGCTTGAGGGATTGAGTCATGTAGCCCCTTGAGGGTATTTGAGTCATTTTGCTTTAAGTCATTGTAAGAGGCTATTTAAAGCCTTCATCTTGTTCTTTTGAGGGTAATGAATGATATTGAGAAATTTTACTGCACTTGTCTTCTTGAAGCTTATGTGAGAGCTTGAGAGAGAGTTTGAGAGCTTGGTGGAGCCTAGGAAATGCCACACGTCGTACCCAACAGTCACCACCGGTGGCTCTTGGTTCTCCTCCTTCCTCCTTTTTCGTCTACCCAACACCCGCCGCCGGTCATCCCCACCACCAACCTCCACCTCATAACCCCTCCTACCAAAGTTCACCTCAACCTAACCACCAACCCAACCCCTCTTCTTCATTAGCTCCTCCCGCCCCACCCAAGCCAAACCGCCGCCGGCCACCCTTGTTTGCCTCCATGAATGAGTAATTAATGCCCCTTATTGCTTACCTAAAGAGCTTAAATAGTTTGGGAAATTATTTTCATCATTTGAAATTCAAATTTTGAATTTCAAATAGTTTCCTAAATTAGAGAGCTATTTAAGGAAAGTATTGAAACTCATTTATGATTAATTTCAAATTTGATTTGGGCAGAATTTTTCTTCTCCTAAATTAAAGATACCAATTAGGAAGGGAAGTTAAATTTCTCCACAAAAACCTCCCTCCCTCCCTCTACATGCCGCCGGCCTCCCCCTTGCTTGGGCTCCCTCCTTTAATGCTCAATCAAGGCTATTGATTGTAATTGATTTGAAATCCAAATTCAAATCATTTTCCCTCCAATTCTACCCAAAACCTAAAAATAATTTCAGATTTGGAGATTGGAATATTACTCCTTTCTCTCTACCTAATTCTATCCCAAACCCTAACTCTTCTTTTCCCCTATAAGCCGCCGGCCTCCCTTCCCTCCATCGCTCTCCCTCCTCCTCTATGGTGCTCTTGCTCTCTCTTTGTTTATGATGAACGACCAATCCGGAGCTTGATTTTGGCCTTGCGTAAGACGATTAAATCTTCGTGGATCTTCTCAACTTACCGTTCTTCGACTTGAATCCAAACATTGATGGGTTCATAGAGAAGTCCGCCATCTACATACTACTCGTCTTGACCAAGGCTATGGAGGAGAAACTATCAGAAAGTACGTGGTGTATCAAGATGCTTCTCCGAGAAGGTGATATTCTTCCTTGACTCGTGTACTTTCACATTCTACTTACTTCGTAGAGAGAATTTTTCGAGCAAGAGATTGTGTTCAATTATCGCCATCCATTAGTAAGCGTAGGTTTGTTACTTCTTTGCTTTTGGATCTCATTGTTAGACCAAGGTTATGTTAGAAACTACTTCGCATGCAAAGCTTTGATTTTCCTAACGGTTTTGATTTCGCTTTGTCTCTTGTGTGGCTTAGCCTAAACGAAAGTGACCACTTGTTAGTTTAATTTTGTTTTTTTTTATCGCTAATAACGAAAATCCGAAATTGTTCTTTAATTATTTTGTGCAAGTTTCCTGTTTTGCATTTAGTCCGGCATCAAAGGGGAGAGAGCAGTTCATCATAATGATGATTCAAATGAAGAACCCCTTAGTGATGACAGTGTTGATGACTTATGAGTTCTTATGTGATATGTCATTGCTATTTATTTTTGGAAATTTGAATTATATATTAATGAAAAGAATACTGGGATTTGGGAAAGATAGAATTTTGAGTTGAACTATATTTCATGTTGTCTTATTATTGGGATATTTTGATTTCACTTCATATCTTATGCTTTTTTATATTTTATATTATTCACTCATTAATATATAAAAAATTTATCATTTTATGTTTACGCAATCTTTTGATTTTGAGGCTTATGCCTTAAAATGCCTTGAGGCTTTTGCCTCGCCTCACGAATGAAAAACGCCTCAATACCCGAATACGCAATTTTAAACATTGCTTCCAGGTGACGTGGTAATATAAAAAATAGTAATTGGTGTTGGTTGGTTGTCAGAAGTTATTTGTTGATTGATGCAGAAGAGATTTGGTAAATGGTAATTGGAGCAACTTTTAATCTTCTTTTTTCCCACTAACTATAATTATTTTCTATCCTTGTACATGATCTCCTTTCTATCAAAGAAAAAAAAGAGGAGATTAAAAGTAATGAATTTATCTACCAAAAAATTTTAGCCCTCAAATTGTTATACTGTAGCTAATTTTTTTTGGAAGATCTGACATATCATAATTTTGTTTTTCTTGAAAATGTGATGCAAAAAAGTGTTATATTGAATGCATATCTCCTTTATCACGCAGTGCATCACAATAAAATTGAGGCGGAACTTCATCTTTATGAGATTAGCAATGATTTTATTTCATTTTAAACAGTACAACAAATCACAAAATTACCAAAATGTAACCTTAGCCAGGATTAATAATCTAATTTTTAGCCTCAGTTTTAAGACAAACTCTACATTTTTTGGATTAATTAGCAAGGTTTAATATGGTTTTTTATTTACCAACAATTCGACTTTTCACAAGTCTGTGCTATCAGATCTAATGAAGTTTTTTTTTGGTTCAAATTAGTATTTGTTTTTTTCCCCTTAAGCTGTTATATGTATATTTCATGGTATGGGTTGTTTTTTTTCTTCGATTGTGTGTTAAAGTCCTAAACTACTGGTCCTGCTACATTATAATTTCTTGTTATTACAGTAAAATTTGTAATGTTTCCTGTTTTATGTGCTTCCCCACAGGCTAGATTGTGCTATGTTTGCTAAGTTCATGTCAAGGATTTATATCATTTATGTAGTTATGTCAAAATGTAGAAGCTAGAAACACTCTCAGAGTTCTGGCATCATTTTGAATACATTGAATAGGGCATAATGTTCTATGGCTTCATGAAAAGATCTAGTTCATGTTCGGAGCCCCTCAAAGCTGAACTTGATTGTTTGAAAGAATAGGCTTTTACTTCCAGCACTTATGATTTCAGTTTCTTAGTTTATTTTTCACTTATCTAAATGTCCTACTCAATTAACATGTGAATAAGGAAAGGGTCAAATTATTAAGAGATTATTACGGCCTCTACGTTTTGAAGATCAACTCTAGAAATGTGGCGTGATTGAGAAAACTCCCTTTCTTTCTTGGTGATATTTGGAATCCTCATATCATGTAGCTAAAGGTTATGCAGTTTGTATATGTTCACATTTAGATTTTGTGAATTTCAAATGGTATATTGGGTTTTGGTACATAGTTTAATTCTATTTATGTTTTTTTTTTTTCATTTCTCTTTCTTCTTTAATTTCTTTTTTGTTGTTATGTGATTCCTATCAAATTTTAGTCTCCTTATACTTGGAACTATTTTTGCTAATTTGGTTCATTCAATATTTTTAGGCAAAAACATGGTTTTGTAAAGCTTCAAGGTACCGTTCTTCAGTTTCGAATGTCAGAAACAAACATCCAGGTTAGGACTATCAGAGAGTTGATTTTTTATTACTAAAATTCATTAAACATAGAGCGTAGAGCATATCTCAATAACGTTTTTCAAATACCATTACTTTGAAATCAGTTAGTTATATTCAGTGCGCTTTTTCCTTATGATAGCTGTATTCTGCTTGTAGGTTATAATGCTAGTGATTCAGATTCTGACGAGGTAAAGAATGACGTGAGTTGACAATCAAGTTTGATTTTATCTATGGACCATTTGGTAAGTTTGTATTTCTTGAAATTTAAATTTAATTCTAGAGATATTACTTTTTTTTCTTCATTATTTGGAATATTATCTAGTTTCAAACTCACATTACTAGAAGTATGTTTTAGATTTTCGTTTTTGTGTCATGTTATAATATTTATCTTTGTGGTGCAAAAGAGAGATACTTTTCTAAATTGGCCAAAATATGATTACTTTTATCTAGGATTAACTTACTACTGGCTAATGCTTACTAATAAGTTAAAGCGCACTCTCATCAAACATCCACCTTTTATTACTTCTGATATATTATTTTTAATCGATCGTTGGGGCAAGAATACAACATTCACCTTGTTATTATTATCCGGCAACTTAAATCAGTAGTTTATATCAGTATATCAAGATGTGCAAGGTTTTAGGCTCTTGAAATCGGGAGAGAGAAACATTGTGAATTCTACGGTTAATCAAGCATGAACTTTTTAATTAGGTCACTAGCATTAGTGGTATTATGGTTTTTTTTGCTTTCAATTTATGTTGAATGTTGAGTGAGTAGCTGGTTTTGTTGATAGATTCTCATGAGTCATTAGTTATTTGGTAGCTTGAAAATCTCTAAAAGCACATTGGAGTGATGAAAGAAAAGTATTGCCTTTGTTTTTTGTTAGGTTTTGGATGACTACTATAAAGTTTTTCGACATTTTTAGATATTGATGGAGGGTTGGCCCATAGTGATGCTTATGTCTTATCATAGCATTGGAGTCTACTTGTGAATGTTGACAACTCTTTGCTATATAAGAGTAAGATTTTTGGTCTAGCCACTCTCCAAACTTGATGCATTGGAATTTTAAATCCTCTTATGGTGCTTTTATGTGACTAATTTTATGCTTTATATTTGCTATAATGGCTTATTTACTGCCATTTCTATGCCTTACTATAAATTTCTCGTTGGGGGTTGTATGGGATTGTTCTTCGGGTTGGGCTAATTTACAGTTTCTTTGACTGTGACTACAATTCGGTCTTATAGCTTCCTTTTTTTTTTAACTCTTGTAGCTTCCTTTGTGATTACAGTTATTGTCATCCTTTGATTTTTTTGTGGTAATTTCTTCTTGGTCCATGTTATCTAATTTGTTGTTCAACAATGTTTATAAATAGGTTTATTGGGACATATAAAAGTGAAAAAAATTCTATGACTTAACAGAATTTGATTTTAGATATGCAAATCATTCTTGTTCTCAAGTTTAAAGTTACACAATTGGGTAAGACATTTTCTTTTGTGAGGCGAGGCGTTAGCCTCGAGGCATTTTGAGGCGTAAGCCTCAGAATAAAAAAAAATTGCGTAAAGATAAAATGTTAAATTTTTTATATACTAATGAGTAATCTAATAATATAAAACATAAAAAAAACACGATATATGAAGTGTTAAGTAATACGCTGTTTGAAATTAATGTGAAATCCAAACATCACAATAATAAGACAACATAAAATATAGTTCAACTCAAAATTATATCTTTCTCAAATCACAATATCCTTTTCACATGTAATTCAAAAAATAAATAGCAATGACATAACAACTCAGAAGTCATCAATACTGTCATCCCTTAGGGGGTCTTCATTTGAATCATCACTATGATGAACTATTCTCTCCCCTTCCTCCTCTCATATGGAGTCTAATGTCTCCAAGTCAGCTCCTTACTTAATATCAATTATCTTCCTCTTCTGTAAATATTTTTGAACAATATCAAGATGAGTAATACATTTAATAAAAGTAAAGTCTAAGAAAACTGTTATTTATATATCTTTTTTGATTTATTCTTTAGTTGTGGTTGGTGTAGATGCTCTATGACCATGAAAGAAATTAACATTTAAATCATCATCTCGTAATTCAGATGGCATCACTTCCACTTCATCATCTACAAATCACTCATAATTAGATGTCATATCCTCACAAAGCAAAGGTTCTTCATTATTTTTTAACCCTTTTTTCTTCAAGTTCTTGTCTCTGAGTCTCCTATTGTAAATAATAAACGCTAGTAAATTCATCCTCAATGTTGACAAATGATTTCTCCTATTTATATGTACTTGGTTATAGGTACTTCAATTTCATTCACATTCAGATGAAGAACATGTTAATCCCAAAATTTTCACAACCAAAGCTGCAATTTTGGAATGCCATCACCAAACTAAATCCACTATTCAACTAATATTTACATAAATGAGTATAGTCAGTGCTCAAATAATAACTTTTAAATAAATGAGTAAAACAACAAATAAAATTACATGGAGATCGTTTGGAAATATTGTCATCTGCTTGTTATAATCCAAAAACATCTTCTTTATTTCTAAAAGTTATCAATTGCATATCAACATTTAATATTTTAGTTGCATCACCTATCAGTTGATCCATGGAATAATAGCCTACTGCATGTAAGTGTCGGTGAAGTTGTAGCTCTCACCAATCATCAATAATATTTCAAAATTCTCTATAGCTTCCCTCTTCGCCCCCTAAGTAGCAGGCAATCATTTCTTTAGTTTCATCTGTAGCGTTATAGATAAAACCCATAGCAAACTTCTTCTTTGCATCTACCATCCTTAAAACTTGTACTAAATGTCTAGTGGGTGTGATGACGTACAAGTCGTTTTATCAAAATCTGTCATTTAAAATAATTTTTCTATCATCTTTCCCCTCAGGTTTCTTTGTCCATGCACAACTCAAAACCATTGTGTAAAGGTAAACATAGACTCCAAAGGTTGTCTAGTATCCAACATACTACGTAATGTCAACTTGTGACAAATTTTGTTGCTATTGGCCTTAGAATTTTTTTTCTTTGAAAATTTTTTCATAAGAGACAAAACTTAAGAATGGTTGTAAATAAACTTAATTATTTTCTTTGCTTTGGTAAGCACATTTTTGTGTTGAGGCAACTCCCCAATCTTCTTAAGGATGAGATGCATGCAATGTGCAGCACATGGAGTCCAATACAAATATTTTCTCTTTCTCCATAAGTTTTTTCCTTGCAACCTTGTAAGCATTAGCATTATCTGTTACCATTTGTACTACTAAATGTTCTCGAACCTTCTCAACAACGTTGTCTAATAATTCAAATATGTAGTCAACATACTTGACCTGATCAGATACTTCAATTGACCTCAAAAATACAGTACTGTAAGGATTATTGATTAGATGTTTATTAAAATTCTATTCTTCGTATCTAACCAATCATCTGACATAATAGTTACACATGTTTGGCCCCAAGTTTTCTTAATTTCTTCAATACTTTTCTCAATATTATACAACTCCTTCAAAATCCACGTTCTCAAATCATACATGATTAGAGGTTTGAACCTTCTCCCATATACTCCAACTGGCTGAATCATGTTGCAACAAGTAGACGATGTTGCATCATTAAATGAGATTGCATTTTGATATAAGACATTCTCTTTTTCCTACCTCCCTAGCATTCTCTGGGGCCATCTTCTGTGAAGTAGGAGGCCTATCATCTGATGTGTGCAACATGTAATGATCCATGGGACCTCTTGCACTTGTTTATTTGAAGTTATCCTTAAACATTTTATTTTGTTGAAATTTACGATCTAAAAGCTTTGCTATGTGAACTTCACATGGTTAGAGTTCAAAAGATTATCAAAAGCTAAATCCTATCTCATTGGTCTCAAAGAGAAGTTAATTGTGTGTCATAAATTGAAGTATGATAATATGCAAAATATGTAAGAAAACACTACAAAATTTAGATGGCAGACAACTGCTTTCGAAGTTTGATTTGAATGAAATATCTATGTTCATGAATTATATAACATGACCTCATGTAAACTTCTGCATACAATTTAAGCTTTTTTAGTTGCTGACATCGTTGAGGCTGTCATGAAAGCTATAAGACTCAAAGAAATCTAAAGTCGCTTTCCTTTGGTCAAAAATCCTAGATTATAATTATATTGAAGAAGGAGAAGATTAAAATATCAACTACAAAGGAGCAAGACAATAGATCAGTGTGTCTCAACTATAAAAAATTTGGGCATGACACTAGATTATTGGAATTGCTGTCGAGAAGAAGGCTTAATGGGAAAACAAGACCTGTATACGGTAAGAGTGATAAAGGATGGTCTTGTGTTTTGCTTGATGTTTCATGCACATACCCATGAGGAAGCTTGGGAAGAAGTCTTTCCTTATGATTTATGTGAAATATATCATCCTCGGTGTCATTTTGAATCAATGAAGTGAAGATGACCATATGATATTTATTGAAAGGGTTGACGGAGAAGTTTAGAGAGAATAAGGAGGATCTATATATGATATTTATTGATTTAGAGAAAGCATATCATAAAGTTCCACTTCTATGAGAAGTGCTATAGAGAGTTCTAGAAAATATAGGGGTTAATATTGCTTATATTAAAGTCATTAGGGATATGTATGTAACACCCTACGACCCTATGATTTCTCTTACTTGTAACATAGAGTGTCGCATAACTGAATATAATATTCATTCTCTAAATTTAGTATTTCTCATCATTTGCATACATATATAAAAATATCCACTAACAAAGACATTAACTGAATATACCAAAACATCTAATCATCTCAATTACATCACACAAATACTTACAGAGCCATTAAGAAAAATATAATGCACACACATGAGGCAGCTTACATACCTCAAAATAAGACACCACAAACACCGCTAAACATAAAATCTAATTATTCAATAACTTGGCTAATCAGTCTCAACTTTCTCCTTTCCCTTCTCTATAACAACAAGCACTATATAAACAGGTGAGCTATGAGGCTCATAAAGTTATAGAAATTAAATTAGAATTTAAATGCAAAATTATAGAGAATAACATAATTGCATTATTTCAAAAATATTTGAAGAATAATATAAAAATCATATTTATGATCATCATTTAATTCATTTGAAGTCTATACATAATATTAATATTAATCTTCTAAGGATTTGGTTATACTTCTTTACATTATAAACTTTTATAAGAATGTTCAATGGAGCCCAGGTAAATCTGACATTATCATTATTGAAATACATAGATGTCCCTTTTACCCCGCATACTATGTATGTATCATACTGGGGTCCCTTTTGCCCCACCTACAATGCATGTATTATATCATTTTGTAGCCAATCATTCCTAATTTTGATATTCAGTAGACTTCAAATATTTGTAATTCATACTTGTTTTATGTTGTTGCATACTTTTATAATAATCTATTTGTTATACCGTTTGCATAAAGAGAATTTGTATGATATGTGTAAAGAATTGAACTTCTTTCCAAAACTTTACAAACTAATATAAGTTTTGAACAATCATATTACATCTCTTCTTTTAAGACTGAATCATTCAAATTTGCATATTGTTGCCGTGCATGAATGCTTGGATGTGAACATGCATTAATAAAATCATTTCATTTATTAACTATTTCCCTAAATTTCCGTTCAATACTAGTGTACGTGTCTACAAAAATAACAACATATACTTTTTAATTGAAACTTGCATTGCTAACTTCCGTGATGAGTTGTTTCTTTAAATCCTCCAGCTCGTACTCTTCTTCGTTTGTAAATGACCTACAATTCATCTCTCTAATTCTATAATTTTTACAATTTATTATTCAAATAAATTTCATTAAACCAACTTATACTAACATAATAATTTACCTCGAAACTAGTTTCTCTCCTCATATACCAAATAATTCCTACATTTGAGTGTAGTCTTCTTTAAAAAATTGTACTAATCTTTGGAAATCTATCAGACCAATTTAATATAATCAAATTACTTACCTCGATTCCTTCTTCTTCTTCTTCCTCTACTGAAAATTCACTCTTCACTCACTGCAGCCCTTACTTCCATTTCATATAAACACTTGTCAAATTACAATATTTAGCCACAAGCATACTTCCTCCCTAGCAGAAGCCGCTCCCACAACCTGTTATAGTTCCCACACCCGTCCACTACACCTGCCTTCAGTTATTCGCACAAATCCTGCAAGCAGTGCTCTCCCCAAATCTTCCTATTTGCATGCTTCCGTGACTATAAATTGGGCCACTCTAATAACTGCTATGATAAGGTTTCATAACCATTGGATGCACCTTTTGGAAAAATAGTGTATTAATTATTTAATCTAATATATTAATTAATATTAGTTAATGTATATTAGTACTAATGCTTAAAGAGTGCTGCTGTGATGTAAGCCCTGTTCTGTTAACCATTGAGGCCAAGTGAATTACTGTAAAGATGCGGCCAAATTATCTTTAGATGAGGCTATCATCGGCTCCACACGTGACTTAGCCTCAAGCAACAGACCCATAAAATCTAAATACATTCCTTTATTCATACTGTGTTGAGGCCTGAGGACTTTCTACGGCCCATGAGCTGAGTCACTTTTGTAGTTAATTAAATAATTAACAGTAGTTAAATAACTATTAATAGAAGTTTGCAAGTAGCTATAATTTAAACATTAACAATAAATTATTGATATTAACTGTAACTATTAATTACTTAATCATTTAACAGTAACTATTAATAGTAATTAACAACAATAATCTAATTATTAATAGAAATTAATTGCTAATAGTAATTAAAAATAATTATATATTAAATTTTTAGGAAAAACAAACTTGTTGGTAGAAGTTACTAAATCGGGGAATAGTTTAATTAAGAAAAAAATTGTAATACTACCTAAAATTTTGAGTATTATAATGTATGCATGAGCTGTTACTTGTGTTCAAACACAAGGTGGTTTGACCAAGTATTTTGCTATTTTAATTGGATTACATCAAGGATCAGGTTAAGCCCCTTATCATTTTGTATTAGTCATGGATGTTCTTACTAGACGTTTGCAAGAGGATGTACCTTGGTGTATGTTTTTTGCTGATGATATTCTTCTTGTTGATAAGAATAGAGAGAGAGAGTTGAAGGTAAAATCAAATTATGGATAAGATAAGACTAGAGGATGTACCCACCGCCGCCACTGGCCACCACCCATCGCCATTGCCACCGTTGACCATCACCACCGTCACCGGCCATTGCTAGCCTCCTCTACCTCCCATCCACTGCCCCTGTTACCGTTGCCACCGCTAGTTTCCGCTTCCGTCTCCGGCACCGTCGTAACCTACTTGCCATCGCCCAATGACCATCGCCCTAGCAGCCGCCGGCCGCCGCCACGCTGTAGCAGTCCGCCGCCAGCCATTGCCACCGCCGGTTGTCACCATTTATGGCTCTACTCTACATTCATGCTTCTAACCAACAACAACAACAACAGTAACATCAAGCTTTTATCCCACAATGTGGGGTAGGCTATATGAATCCTTTTTCTCCATTGTACCATGTTAAAAGTTAAATTCTCTTTTAAATCTAATAAAGAAAGGTAATTTTTAATATTTTCTAACCAAGTCTTTCTATGTCTATCTCTACCTTTCTTAACATAAGTTAAATCTAATACATCTATTTTTCTAATTGGGTCTTCAGAAGGCCGCCGTTTTATGTGACCAAACCATCTAAGGCGACTCTCTCTAATCTTATCTTCCACTAGAGCTACTCCAATCTTTTTATGTATATGCTCATTTTGTATCCAGTATCTAAGAGTAAAACCACTCATCCACTTGAGCATCTTCATATCTCAACACTTAACTTAATATTATGCTTCTCTTTTAATGGCTAACATTCTGCACCATAAAGCATTGCAGTTAGGGGGACTTTTCTATCACACAACATGCCTGATGCATTCCTCTACTTCAATCATGCTACTTCAATTTTACTAATAATATCCCCATCTGTTTCACCAGCACTCTGAACAATAGATCCAAGATATCTAAAACGTGTACTCTTATTAATGACTTGATCGCCCAAAGTCACAACCCCCCATTAGAACTATTATTACTAAAATTATACTTCATTATTCAGTTTTAGATCTACTCGAACAAAATCCTTTAGACTCTATGGTTGACTTCCATAATTCAAGTTTATCTTCAACTCCCTCTCTAGTCTTATCAACAAGAAGAATATCATTAGCAAAAAGCATATACTAGGGTACAACCTCTTGCAAATGTCTAGTTAGAACATCCAGGACTAAAGAAAAAAGATATGGGCTTAAGGCTGGTCCTTGATGTAATCCAACTGAAATAGGAAAATACTTAGTCAAACCATCTTGTGTTTGAACACAAGTAATAGCTGGTGAAGAAAAATTGTGTCTCACCATGCAGATTTTGATTTTCTCCTATTTTGTAATCGAATACTACATTGAGAATAAAGTACAGCCTCGAGAGGCCGACACAATATTCTATAATGAATTCAATATCAGAATAGGGTTTTGGAAAATAATATTTCTATAATCAAACACAATTCAAAGAATAACATATCATCTCAAAAGATGAACATGAAATTCTATAGAATATGTTTAAAGATAGAAATACGTTTTTTGAAAAAGTTTATTCATTCTTTTATTTAGATATGACAAGATGAATATTATATCATCTTAAAAGACGAACATAACATTCTTCAAGATATTCAAAAGCGAGAATGAGTTTTATAAAATTCATCATTTCTAAAGTTGAATATAACATGTATAATATTATATTATCTGAAAAGATAATAATAATATTCTACAAATCTATTCAAAATTAGAAATGAGGTTTTAAAAATATCTACGTTCCCAAAGATTCTTCCCTTGTTTTATACGAATAAAACAAGGTTTATTTTAGTCTAGGGTTCTCAAATCTCTATAGAGGCAATCCCCTATAGTTAATTACATCCTAGGAGAGAAGCTCCTAAGAAAACTCTCGATTAAAGCAGTGATTTCATACCCTTTTGACTACAAAGTAAAAGACAAGGAACAGAAGTAGGAATTTTCCAAGGTGAAAGCTCAATGTTGAACATTTATTAACGGGTCAAAGGAAGAAAAGTAGGAGGAACCGGATTCTGAGAAACTCAGAGGCAACCTCAGGTTTTCTAAGTTTAGAAATACTTACAGTCACCGGGGGCTACGACCCGGTGGTTCCGCCCGTAGCACCTCTACCCGGTTGGATAGAGGCGACTGACGTCATTAGCTCCTTGTACTTTTGTTCCCTCGATCGGTACCGTTCCTCGCAGTTCATGCAAATAAAGAGAAAAACAGGGAAAATAGGGATTAGAAAGTTCATTTAATAAATAATAATGAAATAATTGAAATTTATTAAAAGTAAAGACGTACCTTTCTTCGGGTTTGAATACCAGTTCTGTTGACTGTCCTTTTTAGAACCTGTTCTTTTTTGAAAGCATACTATTTATTTTTACAACATTCTCCTCGAGGCACCTCGAAGCAAAAGAAGGGAGAAATAAAAGGAGAAAGAGAGAGAGAGAGAGAGAGAGAGAGAGAGAAGAAGGGAGAGAATGAGAACTTTTACTTTCTTTGCAATTTTCATATTCTATAAATCATCCAACTAACACACTCTCTAACACTCACGCCTTTCACCTTCCAACATAAACTTTCATTTACGGAAATTTACTCTTTATCAAAGCCACTTTTCCTTTTAAAAATCCCATATTCCACTTTTCATTTTCCCACATAACACCTTTCAACACATACAATTTAGTTCATATACATACAAACTTCACAATTTCACTTTTCAAACACACATAAACAAATTACTTTTTATTTCTAGAAAATACTTGATGCACTTTTTCAAAACACATGTACACATTTTACTTCTCACAATCTAACACTTACTTTTCACTTTTCTCACATTTCATCTTTTAAATGCACATCTTCCATTCTTCCAAAAAAAAAAAACTCAAATTTTACTTTTCAAAACCAACACATTCTTTACCATTCACAATCTATATTCTCCACTACAAATAACCTTTTCACACATACCTTTCACTTTCACAATCCATATATTTCGCTTTCACTAAAAATCAAAGTAAGGAAACATCCTTGATGTAAGTGCAAAGAATTGATTACTAGACTTCAAATTGAATCCAACTTGCATCCATAAGCTTCCAACTTATTCCAAATCAACACTCATGCCAACCAAAATTTGAGAGAAGGAAGGAAAATTATAGCAAATTTATTTCCTTTTAATTATTCAAAGAAATCTTCCCATCGTTAATCATGATTTATAAATCCAAAAACTTCCTTATTTGTAGCATACAATTTCAAGTCTTCTAAAGGGGTAATATGTTTCTAATTTAACAAACAAAGTTCTTTTCCATCAAAGATGCATGCATACATACCATTGGAATGTGTGAAACATAAATATAAAATTGATTTAACCACAACCATGTATGATAATTTAAATACAAGATATATTTTCAATATGAATATACTCTTTCACCCAATCTTTAGAATGATTTTGTAATATAGAACACTCACATGTGTTCAACATAACTAAGAACCTTATATTGGATTCCTGCAAGGTGGTTGAAACTCAAACCAATAATTAAAATGAATGAAGCTCATAGTTACCATTCACAAGGATTTGCTATACTCCTTTATATATTTGCATGCATATATTTTATCTTTAGATTAATATGCAGTGCCATGGGTATTACTTAATTCACTGTAATGCTATTGATTGAATTATAGAACATGTAGATGAAATTAGACATATGAAGGTTCACTAAACTAATGCTTTATTCAAACCAAATGCATGATGTTTACAGTGAGTGACTGGATCGATTATTGAATGATGCAAAGTTTCAGTAACATGGAGAAAGAAAGATATCCATACCTTCGCAACGAAGAGATACTTTGTCGACTTGAGAATGGTCGGCATTGATTGCTATCAACTGTAGATAGTTGCATGGTCGTTAAAAGTCAGGTGAGGCGAACGTCGTCTACACAAGAATGGGGATTCCGCCTAGGGCTTTCTTGCTTGCGAATGAGAGAAACATAACCCTCGGGGACCTTGCGAATGGCCGAGAGAGAGAGAGGCTTCGGCCTGGGCTCGTCACAAGAGAATGAGGCGCAGAGCTGAGGTCTTCGTGTGTATGGAAAGAAGAAGGAAATTTTGTTCTATGAGGCTTGAATGAGCGAATCTTGAGAGGGGGCGGCTTTGGTTTGTCGGAACAGGAAGCTTGCGAATGGCGGGGAATTCCACCTGGAACTTCTTGCGAACAGAGAAAGGCGAGTGCAGTGGGGGTTTCGGTCGATTTTGGAGAGGAGCGAATGGGAGCCTGGGTTTCGTGCGACTGGAGTAGGAGAAGAGCAGCAGTTCGCGAACTGCTGTAGGAGTGACGGGTTGGAGGTATACAAACTGCCGAGAGGAGAGGGATTTGATTTTTGCAAACTGTAGGGAGACAGAGGGGCGAACAGGCTGGGAAGTTCACGAACTGGGAGGGATTTCGCCTAGATTTTGTGCTGTGCGTATGAGGTCATGGGATGAGGAGTTCGGTTCTATGCATGAATAGGAGAGGAGTTCGGGAATTGGGATTTCGTTTTAGAGGCAACGGCTGGGCTTCACAGAGAAAGAGCAGTTCGCGAATGGGAGTTTGGCTTCGTGAGAACTGTCAGGGAGAGGAATCGTGGCTTTGTGAATTGCCGAGAGAGGGAGTTAGAGATATCGTGGGTTTTGAGTTGGATTAGAAAAGTCTTTAACTGCAAATTAGGTTTATTCTAAATAAACTTTTGATTTGATATATATTTTTTTTAAAAGATTATTAAAAATAATATATAAATAAAAATAAATTTTATTTTAAAACAGAAAGATGATTTATTTTTAAAAAAATTTGGTATATTCAAAAATGAATGAAATTAATGAACATTAAATTAGATCAATCAAAATCAATTTATTTAATCTATCTAATGTCATTAATTCGTGACAAGTCAAATCGGGTTATCGAGGTTTATTGAAATCGAATTCGACTCGAGTTAATTTGATTTGATTTCATTTCGATTGGTGAGTTGATTTTGATTCGAGTTGAGTGATAGGTTCGAGTCGATGCTACGTCAGTGGGTATCCACCTAAGAGAAATCCTGCGGGTGACGTCTATTCTAGGCTATGAAGACCTAGGTGCTAGAGTTGAATTTGGGGAAATTGACCTCGAATAATGAGGTCAACAATAGCTTCTACATACATATTCTTAATGACTTGAATATAAGCATTATGAACCCTTCCTTTTCTAGAACTCTCTATAACACTTCTCTTCAAACTTTATCATATGCTTTCTCTAAATCAATAAATATCATATATAGGTTCTCCTTATTCTCTCTATACTTCTTTATCAAACCTCTCAATAAATGTATAGCTTCCATAGTAGACCTACCCCACATGAATTCAAATTGATTTTGAGAAGCATTAATATCACACCGCAACCTATGCCTCATACTTCTAATCAAACAAAAAAAATCATTCATATGCATTTAATTTACATTTATCCAAACAACTCAAAAGTTTTCCTTTTACATAGCATTTATTTTACACGGTATTATTTTTTCAGGCAACCAATAGCCCTTATGTTACTTTTTAGGTAGGATGAGACAAAAGAAAATTTTTTTAACCTTTCTTTTCATCATATACACCTCAATTTGATTTATTGATGCCTTTTAAGTGTGGAAAATTAATTTGCATCTCTCTCTATATTTATTTATCTCCCTTCATCTTCCTGTCCTCGACTATTGGGTGCATGTGCTTGGGTATGCAATGCGTTGTGTCAATACTCTGTTCATTGAAAATATTAGTTTAATGGAATTGAGATAGATGCAATTTGTGGTTATTATATTCTATTTTGAAATTTAGCTTCGTCTATAATCGTTGATTTCTTGGGAGTAATAAATGATTACTTTCAAGACACTATGCTTATGAGAAGTGGTAGGAAATTTGTAAAATCCTTGAGCAATTACTTTTGCTGTAAGTGTTATAGTTACATTTCTTTTTGGTCAAACAGAAGATACTGAGCGAAAGTTTAGCCATTGAATACATTTTTGGGTCATCTAATAGCATAATATCATGGTGGATACCATTTTACAGTAGCCATAATGATAGATTTCTTATATTATGCTTTTACTTTTGCCTGAACAGTATATTTGCTAATGTTAGTTTCCTCGCCTTCAATTATAGAAAGCTTTAAATGAGTACCCCCATTTTTTTTTAAACCAACACACTGTGTTTCTTCTAATACTTAATGCTCAGCAACTTGTATATGCTTTGTTATGGAAAATCCTATTTTATTCATATCTCATTGAAAAGGTCATGCGAGAATCATGCGGTTTGGAATTGCACGTTTTTTGGCTTTTTGGAGTGGCTAAAACCAGTGTTTACAGGTTTTGTTGCTCTGCGCTATTGGAAATTGTTTAAATGATTTCAATTTTCAGTTAACTATCAAACAACAACAACAACAACATCAATCCTTTATCCCACTACGTGGGGTCGGCTACATGAATCCTTTTTCTCTATTGTGTCCTATTAAAAGCCAAATTCTCGTTTAAATCTAATAAAGAAAGGTCATTCCTAATATTTTCTAACCAAGTCTTTTTAGGTCTACCCCTACCTTTCTTAACACAAGTCAAATCTAATACCTCTACTCTCCTAACCGGGTCGTCGGAAGGCCGCCTTTTTATGTGACCAAACCATCTAAGGCGACTCTCTCTAATCTTATCTTCTACTGGAGCTACTCCAACCTTTTCACGTATATGCTCATTTCGTATCCTATCTCTAAGGGTAAAGCCACTCATCCATCTAAGCATCCTCATCTCTGCCACACTTAACTTAGTATTATGCTTCTCTTTTAATGGCCAACATTCGGCACCATAAAGCATTGCAGGCCTCACTACCATCTTATAGAATTTTCCCTTAAGTTTGAGGGGTACATTTCTATCACATAACAAGCCCGATGCATTCCGCCACTTCAACCATCCAACTTGAATTCTACTGATAATATCCCCATCTATTTCACCATCACTCTGAACAACAGATCCAAGATATCTAAAACGTGTACTCTTATTAATGACTTGATCGCCCAAAGTCACAATCCCCTCACTAGGACTATTACTGCTAAAATTACACTCCATATATTCCGTTTTAGATCTACTCAAGCAAAAACCTTTAGACTCTAAGGTTGACCTCCATAATTCAAGTTTACCTTCAACTCCCTCTCTAGTCTTATCAACAAGAAGAATATCATCAGCAAAAAGCATACACCAAGGTACATCATCTTGCAAATGTCTACAATCTTGTGCATCGCCTTTATTCTTAAAAATAGGAATTAATACACTCATTCTCCACTCATCTGGCATCTTTTTAGTCTTCAAAATAGTATTAAAAAGTTTAGTAAGCCAAGAAATCCCTTCATCTCCTAAGCATTTCCACACCTCTATTGGAATATCATCAGGTCCAACAGCTTTTCCACCCTTCATTCTATTTAAAGCCTCTCTAACTTCAGTTTTACTAATACGCCGATAAAAACAGAAATCTTTACTTTCATTTAGGGTGCTAAGGTCACTATAGTCAATCTTATTTTCATACTCTTCATTAAAAAGTTTAGCAAAATATCTCATCCACCTTTGTTGAATATCATCTTCTAAGAAAAGTATCATTTATTCAACATGATAGTTAACTTAAAATAGATGAAAGGTGGATGTTATTGGGAAATAGATGAAACCTAATTCAATTACTGAGAGTTAAAAAGTATAAAATATAAAATAGATCAATCCCCAAAATTTAAAAATTTTATACAAGTTCTACCTAATTGATGGGTTCTGTTGCTACCAGGATAGACTTCACTATGATTAGATTTTGGAGGGTCATAACCCTAGTTCTTCTAATGCAACATAATGGAACCGCTCTCATTTTATAAAGAAAAAAATTACGCCTCTAAATTTCTTGAAACACCTTTAATAAAATAAACTGCAAATATTGGATAGCTTTGGAGGGCTTCTTAACCGAACCTCCCGTTGGGGGGTGGGGGGGCTCCTCATCCCTTTCCAAACTTGTAAGGTGATCTTAACGCGTGAAATGGATGAGTAAGTGTGCGTATCACATTTTCTTCCCATGTGAAAAATAAGGCTCCACCATTCAACACATGCAGCTAATATATCTTCTTGGCACTTTTATTTTTTATTTTTTAATCTCAAATGTTTTATTAATTGAAGGTGTGTTAAAGTCAGTTACATATAAGTATGCAAGATGCGAAATATAGATTTGAAGTGCATAAGATTAAGACTTCGTTTGGGGCAGTTTTCGTACTGCTTTTTAAAATAGTTTTTTAGTACAAAAATTTTAAATTCAAAAGTTTTTCACTAAAAAGTTGTTTTAGAAAGCAAGAAAAAGCCGTCCCAAATGAAGCCTTGATGGCTTTTTTAATGTATCTTAAAGCAGCTTTCTCTAGAATGCTGCTTTAAGAAGCAATAAAAGAGCTGTTCCAAACGAAAAGCGTAATTAAAGAAAAAATTCAACATAGTGAATGTTTAGATTAATAAAATCGTTTGTTAGACTTTATGCCCTCTAATTTGGGAACCAGGCAGCATGCGGTGCCAACATGCTGTTTAAACTAGTGCTCTTTGGTTGATAATTATTATGTACTGGCCTTTAATGCAGGAACTCACTGTATTGCATTTTATTTTTTAAATATTTCAGATTTCGTCTCACTAAAATAAATTCTTACTTCCTCATACTAACTTGGACTGAAATATATTGCAGAATATAAACACTTTTGTTTATTTAATCATATCATTCTCCCTCTTTTGAGTTGTTTTCTCCAATAGCCGTAAATATATGATGGTATTGCTTATTGATTCCCTGTTTTGCTCTGTTTGCAGTGCCTCCTTTGTTCTATGCGATTCTTGACATCCATGATAGAAGTTCGTACAGCCCAGGATCAAACCTCATCAGGCAAACTTTTTCACCTCAATGATTTGGTGATCAGTGTTCAATGATATTTTCCTTTCTTCTGAACCAAGTCTTCTTTCCAAAGTTATTAATATTCCACATTTACAACTGTTATTACCGACTTTATATTTTACTATGGAATTTTTTTCAATACTAATTAAAATTTAATTGTGATGCATAGTTTTTCTTTTTTTTTTTAAATTGTGATGCATAGTTGATGCTGCATTTTGGGATGGTAATTCTCAATATAAATAGTTTGTTACGTTTTCAATACTTTGGTGAATTTGGAAAGGGTTCATTTGGTTGCTTGTAAATGGAACATATTCATAAAAAAAATGCTGTAGTTCGAGAGCCTTTGGCTTCTTCCAAGGACTGTCATTTAGAGGAAGATAATTCTTCTATATTATAAATTTAAGCCTGAGAACAGAGTTAGTTCGCTTGATGGTTGATGCAATTATGTTTTTTTTTTTAACTTTCGAGTGAATAAAACATAAATTTACATAGATATTACATATGCAAATTTCAACCTCAAAATTTTTTTTGTTGATAGTTTAAGCTACCAATCAACAGATCAAAGTGGGCTGCATTGATGCAATTATGGTTTCTCGAACTTCAGCTGGACAGCATGCGGAAAATTACAATGAAGGAAGTTTATTGTCAGTTAACATACTGACACTCAAGCTCTTCAAAAGAGTGAATTGAAATAAATAATTTGGTATGTATTATATATAAATTAGCTTGTTGTGACGTTGACAGTTAACAATAAAATCTCATGTGGACCCCTGAGTGAAATCGACTGAACTCCCATCGGAATAGTCCAAATCGTCCTGATCCACCAGCCTAATACTGAGCTGAGCAACTACTTATTCATGTTCGAGATCTAATATTACTAAGTTCAGTTAAAGCTTTTTTTTTAAAGGAAAATTTAGGCTTAGCTCGTATATTAGATTAAAAAGGTGATTACAAGTAATAAGACATCAAAAACAGCCCCACAAATAAAGGAGCTAGCTCAATAAAGCTCAAAAACCTACTCAAATAACAATCAAGTAGCACAAATCAAAAGTAACACATAATAAAGAGGCTAAATTCACAAAAATAGAGCTCCCAAAGCCATTAAAAGCCTGGACTAAGGAGATAATGCAAATGAATCAGAGAAAAATTCAACTCCCTGGTTGCCTAAAGACCGTCCAAGGGGAGCCTGCAATAGGAGCCACATCATTATCCAAGGCTTGGCATAAACACCAGCAGACATATAAGCGAAAAAAGGCACATAATTGAAATACTTGAAGGAACACCTTAATACATTCAAGCCAGTTTAAAGGATATCCAAAAATTTGAAAGAGTGCTTCCACTTGATAACTTTCTCAAAAATCGATTTTTTGATATTAAGCGAGATGGTGGAGCAGCCATGCATAATATTCCCAAATCTCCCATCATTTATCTCTTTCTAAATATAGTAAATAGAGCAGCATGTAATCAACAGATATAGGTTTTTAACCGATTGCTGCACTTTCAAATCTCCATCAATCCATTCGAAAAGTTGCAAAACAATGGGCCTATAAAGAAGACCCCTAGTACCAAGCATAAGAACATATAATATTGAGAATGAATAGGAGCATTCAAAAAACAAGTGAGAAGCACTTTTAGTATGCGCGTAGCATAGACTGCAAGTAGGAGGAACATGAATGTTTCGTTTTAGCAAAGCATCCACATTTTTCAGGCCCCCACGATGGCAAGCCACACATACACAAAGTGTCGCATAACATACTTGGGATGCCAAACCATCCTATCCCAAGGGCAACTTGGCAAATGCTTATAAAACTCATTGACAAAGTCTCCAAATTTGTTATTTGTCATATTGTTACAAAGTAAGCAAGTGGTGGTGCTATCCAGAATAGGGAAGTTACTAAAAACATCACGTAAGGACACATGAAAAGAGTCAGGTAAGTTACAATTATGCCTCGAGATGAAATCCCTCATGAGAGAATCTGAGAGTGAGGCATCCAGCAAATTATACCCATCAGTGAATTCCGCTAAAGTGGCATTGTGACACCAGTGATCCCATTGCAAGGAAATGAGAACATTTTGAGTAATTCTAAATTGAAAACATGACTTTGCTGCAACAGCTGTATTGCATATATATTTCTAAAAAAATAGAAGCATAAGATGGGGGAGGACGCCATGGGGAGATATATCTGCTAGAAATCCAAGAAGATAAAAGAGATGAGCTATTATAAATTCTAGTAATCACTAAACAGTCGAAAGAAAATTGTAGGGCAAGTAGCGATGGGAGACCCAAACCCCCCTTGTTCTTTGGCTTGCAAACTTTATCCCAGGTGATCATTTCGTTAGCAAGCAAAATATTGTCCGTAGAGACCATAGATTTTACAAAGCCCACTTGGTTTTCCTTGACAATCAAAGGCATAATAGGTTTAAGCCTATTAGCAATCATCTTAGTAATAATTTTATATAACGCATTGCATAAAGCTATCGGTCTGTAGTTAGAAATTGAAGTTGCATTCTTGTGTTTAGGGATGATAGCAAGCGTCGTTGCTTTAACACCATTCGGAATGTAACCTTTTTGGAAAAAAAGGATTTGATAGCCCTAAAACCATAGGGCCTATAATGTGCCTCCTCGATTTATATAAATGGAAGTTAAATTCGTCCGGGCCAGGAGCAGAGGTAATCCCTTGAAAACAGCATTTTTAATTTCAACAGTATAGACATATTGAGTAATTGGAGCAGCATAATGGTATGGGAAAGTATTACCAATAGGAAAAATCTCCACATCCATGTTGGAGGGGGGAGTCGGATTGTATAATACTTGAAAGTGCTGAATGATGGAGAAGATCGTGTCCGACCTAATAGAGTTGGGATTACTAGCAAAAAAATTAACAACCGACTTAGTACTACCAATTATGCTCCCAATTTTGTCATAGAGGAATTTCAAATCATCCTCCCCATGTTTTAGCCAATTATCTTTGGCTCTTTGAATGATCCAAGAAGAGCATATTAGATAACTCAGAGATCCTGAAATTAATCTCCTTATAAGAGGTGTTTAGTGAAATATTATTTGGATCTTCATGAAACTTCCCCAAACATTCCAGTTGTTACTTATATAGATTATCAAGGTGATCATTGATGCAATTGGAATTAGCCCATGACTCCTCAATGTCTCCTTTAAGCTGTCTAAGCATGTGCAAAGGTGAAATAGAGGATTATCAATCAAAGGCTTAGAGAAAACCTCTAACAGTAAAGTCCAGTACATGTCAATATTGGTCCAGAAATTTTTAAAAAGGAAACTGTGATGGGAATGAAAGATGACTCCATAATGTAGTATAATGGGGTTATGATCCGAGCAAGACGGGCTCTGAAAAGAGTAGTAAGAGCTTGGGAAGGAACTCAACCAAGCATCACTAATAAGAACTATGTTTAGTTTGATATGAATCATATTGTCAGAGTGTTGATTGAACCGAGTATAAGTGCATCAAACTGAATGCAGATCCAAAAGGATGTTATTAAAGATCATAGAATTAAACTCCGCTAGAGCACTTTGAGTGAGAGCAGAGCCTCCCAATTTTTTAGAAGCAAAACGATAGCAGTTGAAATCTCCCATAAGAACCCAAGGGGTACCTTGAGTAGGAGCAATCTGTGCAATATAAGACTAGAGATCTTTTCACTCAACTCCACTACTAGATGCATATATTAAGTAAGCTGCAATGGAGGGCGGCGTCCAACAGAGACAGTACTAGAAATAAGCTGAGGGGTAATGTGAACAGGGTTATAGTTCATCTTACATGCATTCCATTTGATCCATATACGCCCCGATGAAGAGAAGTCAAAATTATGACAACTGAGCTCATTGGGAAAGACAAAATGAGTAGATTCAAAAAAGGGGCTTTGGAGAGAAGGATAATGAATCCTAGTCTCCAAAATCCATAACATATCTAATTTAAAAGACTCAATTAAACATTTGAAACACAAGAATTTATAAGAATGATTGAACCCCGTGTTGTTCAACGCCGCAATGGACGAGAACAACATCAAGTAATAAAGAGAGGGTGTGGTTTCTTGGCTTACTTCCCCCTAGCAAACTTTTTTTGGAAGAACAAAGCTAGATGTCTGTTTAATTGTTTCTTGAGGTTTTTGATTTATTCCAGCCAAATCATTACCAACCAAAGAGTCTGGTTGGGAATTTATCTCTTGCTAATTTTAAAGAGCATCAAATTTATTAGGAGAAAGGTCTTCTGGAGGCAAGGATGAGTTTTGAATTTATGTTTTGCTAGTAGAAGAGGAATCCCCCTCTGTGGGGGAGTTAAGGCTGGTAATACTAGAAAAGTTAGCCACATTATCATTAGTCTAAACTAGAAGAGGGAGGGGAGAAACTTTAGTGACTTCAGGATGGGGTTTGAAGGAAGGTTATTGTGGAGGAGGGGAATGTGGTTGGTAATGTAGTTCTTGACCAATAGAGTTAGTGGTAGAAGGCTTTTGCTGGATGGTAGTAGTGGATGTGGGATTTGTAGTGTAGGGAAGGGGAGCCCTGATTCTGGTCTCAAGAGAAGGACTACAGATACTATTGGTATGCCTAGTAAAAGCTCCAGGTTAGTGATGATTTCTGGGTTTTCTACTGAATCTCTTACCTCTATGGGGTTGCTCCTTAGGGACCTCATTAGAAGAGAGGATAGACTCTTTTGTTGAGGAATCAGGTTTAGACGGGCATGTGGAAGAGTAATGCACTAATGACTTACAGTGTTCACATGGGTTGGCCTCCATTCATTCCGCAGCTTCAAGAATGCAACATCAACATCTAGGGATACCAATATCTCTTCTGGGTATGTAGCCTCGCAGTAAAAAAGCACACATACCCTAGAAAAGGTAAAGTGTGTCTTTTGTGCTGTCAGGGAATCGACGGCAAGAGGAACCCCAACCTTGCTCGTAATTCTAGAAATACCCTCCGAATTCCAGAATACCATAGGAAGATCAAGAATTTTTATCCAGATAGGTACAGAGGAGAAGTTCTCCCTCTTAGGCTTGAATTTTGGATTCCATTTTTGAAGCATAAATGGCTTACTTAGAAAAAACCAGACGCCTCTAGACCATGCCATATCAAAGTCTTCTGAACAAGATAACAAAAGCAGAAAAAAGCCTTCACTGAGGGATAAGAGTTGGAGATAACCTTTGAGGGACCAAGTTTTTTTGATGGCACCTAACAACGCCTTATAGCAAGGTCTGCGGCCTATGGAGTACTCGACCAAACACAGACTCCAATCTTCGGTGCCTTTAGACAATTTGTTAGTAAAGAAGGGAATGATTTCTGGTTCGAAGGGGTAGTGGAAAAGGTTAAGAGCTTTAGAGGAGCTGTCCTTAGTAGAAAATACCAAGCTCTAATTCTGTTGACGAGCGGAGATCGCTCAACCAGATCGATGGAGAATTCAAGTTTTCATATGTGTTTAGATTTTGTGTGTTTGAAATCATAAATGTTGTAATTTGATTTATGTTTGATGTATATTGTGTTTATTGAGGTTTAAATAAGTGGCTCATTTCAAATAATAAAGGAGCTTTATTTAGTCTTTAACGATCTTTACTATTGAGCTATTTACTAGCTTATCAAATAAGTATTATCGAGCCTTATTGAGCTCATAAATGAACAAAATGATCGAGTCTTATTTAGCTTATGAACAAGTAATTTGTTGAGTATAAAACATAATGATTTTTTTTAATAAACTTCTAAATGAACAATCAAAATAAGATTTCTAAAAAACATAAGTACCTAGTAGAAGAGCATAACAAAAAGAGCTTTTTATACCTTTTTTATGAACTAAAATTTTCTTATTCAAGAAAATTACCAATGGCATAGGTTGAAATAAACAATCTGGCTTTATTGAGGTAAAGAAGTTGAATTTCTAATATTAAGTGGTTGCCTCTAGTTCACTTGAGTTGCAATCCAACTACTTAGGCTTTGTTTGGGACAACTTTCTTACTGCTTTTTAAAATAAAATTTTAGTACAAAATTTTATTTTTTAAAAATAAACTACCTTCAACAACCTAGGCAGAGAAAAGTACTTCCAAAATAAGATTGATTATATATTCTACAAACTCTATGTAGACTCCAAATTACTATATACATTGTACTAAATATTTGAATTCAAGATCTACTAGTATAAACCCCATATAATAACATTCTCTTTCAAGCCTTTAAACCAACCAATATGATAAATGTTTGAAATTATCAAGAAATCCAAAATCATGAAGTTTTTGTTCCAAGCTTACAACATAAAAAAGTCTAAAATGGGACAAAATCATTTCAAAACATTTAGTCAACAAAAACAACAAATTTAATGAATCTAGCTAACCTTAGAAACAAAATTTCATTTGTGCAGAAATGTTTAAAATATCAAAGAAAACATAGTAATATATATGAACCTCTCTTCTTTTTCACATGCTATTGGTCCTATCGAAGATTCCTTAATAAGGTCCTAATGTGCCTTCTCCACCAAAATCGTATCACCTTTTGGTCCCACATATTGCTATTTTGATTTGTATGATGTTGGTACCATTGATGTATGTTGCAACTTAGCTTTCAAAACTATATTTTTATATTATGTGAGTTTTTGATGATACTAAAATATTATTGTGTTGATTACTGTTTCTCCTAACAAATCTTGGAAAAATTTTGTTTGTGTTGTTTGTGTGTACTAACATTTAAGAGAAATCATACTCCAGACTACTGAAGACTTCAAAATAGATTAAATTAGGATTTCTTGTAATTGAAGTTTGTACTTTTTTTATTTTTTTGTCTCAGAGAGTGTGATTGTAGTTGGGTAACCGTGCACATTCACACTGGGGGAGTGAGTCAATTTTTTTAGCCTAACCATACTGTACGATTCTTGGATTGTACTTGATGATTTGACATGAAAGTTCCTCCATAATGAAGTTAATCAAATCATGCTTTGGAAAATTTCTTTTGAACTATTTGTACTGTACAAAGAAATTTTCTTTTGAACGATTTGTACTGTACGAAGTTGGATTCATAAAGATAGCGTCCAGAGTACGAAATGGATATATACCAGTTTGTTCTGAACGAACTCACCATTTTTTATACTAATCGTACTGTATGAAGTGGAGTTTGTATAGATGATGTCTAGAGTACGAAATGGGTACGTATAAGTTCATCCCATACGAACAGGTAAATTTTCTTTGAACTGTTCGTATTGTACAAAATAAATTTCATACAAAAAATGTCCAGAGTACATAATGGGTTCATCCATATTCATACCATATGAAGCATGATTTGATTTAACAAGTTCATACTATATGATGTAGGCTTTGTATAGATGTCGACTAGAGTATGAAATGGATTCATACAGAATCGTACCGGATGAATCTGTTCAATTTTAAACTGTTCATACAGTATGATGTCAGTTCATACATACGACTGACAGAGTATGAAATCAGTTTGTACATGATCATACAAGAATTTTTTGAATAGTTTGAATGTATAAAGTATGATCGTTTTATACGATCCAAGCACGTTAACTTTGAAATTTTTAGTTTTCTGGATGGTTTTTTTTGTCCTTCATATATAAGAGTCTTAAAACTGACTACCCTATACTTCTTCACAAATTTTCACTTGAGAGTGAGAGTGAGAGTGTTAGGAGGAGTGTTTGGGAGTGAGAATTGAGAGATATTACAACTAAAAATTATGAAGTGTTCACAAGGTTGCCCAAAGGTGAGGATATATTTGTATGTTCTTCAAATATCTGCCCTACTTCTTTGAAGACTCTTAAGAGAAGATCTTTGGAGAAGATTCAATATTTTGCCATTATTAGTAAGGTGAGAAAGGATGTTGGTACTTTGCCATCACCAGGAGGGTGAGAAAGAACGTCGATATTCTGCCATCACCAGGAGGGTGAGAAAGGATACTAATTCTCTACCATCTCCATGAGGGTGAGAAAGGATGATGGTACTCTGCCACACCGGGGTTGGTGGAAGTGAGGTTATTATAAGGGCTTTACCGCATTGCTGTGGGAGCAAAATGTGAGTCACTTTGGTACAGTGCAATACCTGAAGGAGTCTTTAGAGAGTGAACGTAGGTCTAATTGGACCAAACCACTCTAAAATTTAGTGTCCTTTTTTCTTTAGTTTTTACTACTTTTTTATTTTCTGCATATTTAATTTTTATGGTTGAAAAATATTGAAAGAAAATTTTAATTATTATGCAAAATATTCAAATTAGTTTTCCAAATTACCAAGAGATTTTAAATAACCAATTCACCACCTTTTTGGTTAGCCTTGAGATAGTTTATTAGGTCTAACAACTTATTCAAACTTTTAAGTGGTATTAGAGCTTATTTTTAAAAATTAAGGTTTAGAAATTTTTTTGAAAATGATCATGGCTACTTTTGGAAACTGTAACACTTCTGAAGAATCTTCAATCACTAGACCACCATTATTTAATAAAAATTCCTTTCGACTTTTGAAAAACCCGTATGTCTACTTTTATTCATTCGCTTGACTATTACATTTGGATTTTAGTATAAGAAGGTTACACTAGACACACTAGACTTATTAATGACGTTAGGATTGAAACACTATTTACTGATTGTATAATAGAGGAAAAAGAATTAGCTTAGTTAAATGCTAAATGTTAAACATTTTTTTTATGCTCTTAAATATGAGGAATATATGTGTGTTTCAGCCTGTTAAACTCAAAAAGAAATTTGGGATAGACTATACATAATATATGAAGGAACTAGTGAACTGAAATAGTATATATTGAATATTCTTTTACATGACTATGAACTTTTTTGTTTGAAACCAAATGAAGCAATCACTGATACGTAACTCATTTTACATAGATAGTCACTTCATTATATATTTTAGGTAGGGAACAAACAAATTTTGAGAAAGTTAAAAAAATTCTTTGTTGTTTACCTACTGCTTTTGATGAATAGATTACTGTCATAACTAAATCAAATGACCTAATTGTTTATTCTATTGACAATCTGCTTTGATTATTGATTGCTTATGAGGATGGAGTGACTCAAAGACAGATCAAACTAAGTGACAAGTGGAAGGAGAAAATTATTGTGTTGAAAGTGGTGACTTAGAAAATGATCAGTCATAGCCTAAGGATGAAGCAAATATTGCACTCATGACAAGACAATTCAAAAGTTTCCTGTGAAGAAAGTAATAGAGATGTTAGCAGTGGAATAAGGGTAAGTTTCACAAAAAAGCAAAAGCTTCTAATGATGAAATTTGTTATGAATGCAATAAGGCTGGACACATCAAATCTAATTGCCCAAATCTAAAAGCTAATCCTAACAAGGATAAAGTTGAGGAGAAAATTAATGTTAGGAGGGGCAAGAAAAGACTATAATTTTGGGCAAACTTAGCTTTAGATTCTTCAGAAATAAAAGCATAGGAGGAAGTCACAAACTTGTATTTAATAGCTGACAAACTTGATCAATCAGATCAAGAGGAGGTATGTGATTTATCATATGATAAGTTGTTTGAAGATTTTGAGAAAATTTATATTGTATATAGAAAACTCAAAAAGATGCATGCTAAGTTGAACATAGAATTTTTAAATTTACAAAAAAGAGCATAAAATCCTTAGGAACAATCATGCATCAATTGTTAGCAACCACATGAAATTATTGGATAAATTTGATGATTTGAATATGAAATATAAATGATAGCATATCAAACATGCATCTAAATTCATCCAATAATTTAAGGTGTGTATAGATGAAACAAATCAAAGAGAACATAAGTTAAGAGTTGATAATGCTATTTTAGATAATGCTATATTAAATAAAACCTAAGATGCATAAATCACAACGTATCAAACATGTATCTAAATTTATATTTCCAAGAGGAGAACCCAAACTTGTTTGGGTTCCCAAGTGTAATATTTGATCATTTTGTAGAAATGTTCTCATACAAGACATCATGAGAGCATTTGGTACCTGGATAGTGGATGTTCGAAGCATATGACTAGAGACGCAATATAATTCATATCATTAGAAGCCATGAATGGAGATAAAGTGATGCTGGGAGACAATACCACAAGGAAAGTGGTAGGTACAATTATGATTGACAACAAGAATATTTTTTTTTCATTAAAATTGTATTATTGGTTGAAGGCTTAAAACATAACTTATTGAGTATTAATTAGCTTTGTGATAAAGGTTATAGTGTTAATTTTTTTCCTATAAGCTACATAATAAGCTAAAATGGAATTGATGTGTTGCATGAAAATATAGTAAATAATGTGTACATACTTGATTTAAATTTTGTTTAATCTTCTGATGCTTTTTGACTCAAAATAATTACTGATGAATCATGGTTATCATATAGAAGACTTTCACATAAATACAAAAAAATCTTAAGAAGATTACCTAGAAAGAGTTGGTTAGAGATATATCCAAATTAGACTTCATTAAGAATCACTTGTGTGAAGCAAGTCAATTAGGAAAATAGGTGAAGTCCTCTTTTCATTCAATTAAGGATCTTAGAACAACCAAACCATTGGAAGTCCTACACATGGATCTTTTTGGACTGATTAGCACTGTAAGTCTTGGAGGTAAAGTTTTTAGATTTGAAATTGTTGATAATTTTTTAAGATTCACTTGGGTCAAATTCCTACTTCATAAGAGTGAATCATTTGATGAATTTAGAAGTTTTTCTACTTAGATTCAGAGAAAACTAGGGTATGAAATTTTATCAATTCAAAGTGATTATGGAGGAGAGTTTAAAAATGAGAAATTTGAAGATTTTTATAGAGAACAATGAATTAATCATAATTTTTTAGCACATAGGACCCCTCAGCAGAATGAGGTAGTAAAAAGAAAGAATATAACATTGATAGAAGCCGATATATTCATGTTGGTTGAATACTCAATTCTGAAATATTTTTGGACTGAAGCGGTTAGTACAATTTGTTATGTTCTGAATCGGGTAATCATTAGATCCAAATTAAACAAGACACCCTATTTACTTTTTAAGAGAAGAACATATAATCTTTCATATTTGCATATTTTTAGAAGTAAGGTGTTTATTCATAATAATGGTAAAACTCCTTTAGGAAAATTTGATCCTAAATCTGATGAAGGAATTTTTTGGGATATTCTAGTATTAGCAAATCCTATAAGGTTTTTGATAAGAGAACTTTGGTAGTTCAGGAGACCACATATGTAGTTTTTAATGAATCTGGCATTTCGAAAGAGCAATGATTGAAAGAAGATCATATTGAAGATATATCTCAAGGAATTGAAGAGACAAATTTGGAAGAGAATATTGGAGTAGAAAATACTTTGCTAAGAGAATGAAAATTTTCTAAGAGTCATCCTAAAGAATTGATTTTAGGTGAACCTAGTGAGGGTGTTAGAACTAGGCATGGGATTAGAAAAGAAGGGAACTATTCTACCTTTATACTGATGATTTAACCCACTAATGTAAAGCAAATACTTTCGAATGAAGTTTTGATTTTGGCCATGTAAGAAGAATTGAATCAATTTGTTAGAAATAATGTATGGGAATTGATTGAAAGGCCTAAGGATCAAAGTATTATTTGAACTAAGTAGGTGTTCAAAAATAAAATGAATGATTATGGTGTTGTGTTTAGAAATAAGGCAAGATTGGTGGCCAAGGGGGGGTATAATCTAATCGAAGGAATTAATTTTGAAGAAACTTTTTTCTTTGTAGCCATATTTGAAGCGATAAGGGTATTAGTAGCATTTTCCTATTTTAAAGGTTTTAAATTATATTAAATGGATATTAAAAGTGCCTTTTTTAATGGGGTGGTACAAGAGGATGTTTATGTTGAGCAACCTCTAGGTTTGGAAAATTTAAAATTCCCAAATCATGTGTTAAAATTAAAAAAGGTATTATATGGACTAAAACAAACAGCTATGGCTTGGTATGAGAGGTTAAACACTTTCCTTTTAGAAATGTCTTTTCTTAAAGGAAGTGTGGACACCACTCTCTTCTTAAAATGGATAAGAGATGATATACTCATTATTCAAATATATGTTGATGATATCTGTTGAGTCTAGTAAATAGGTTGTTAGAC
>NW_021318619.1:1084921-1099087 GCF_001605985.2 Dendrobium catenatum | reverse complement strand
GAAATTAAAATTTAATGATTTTTTTTTTATAAAAAGTTTTTCAACCACAATTTTAAAACACTAAATTAAATGCAGAAAATAAAAGTAGTAAAATAAAAGGACACACGATTTATAGTGGTTCGGTCTAAACCAGATCTACATCCACTCCTTAGAGGCACCCTCTAAGTATTGCACTAATACCAATAGTGTCTCTCCTTTTTCACCCACAGGAAGGCGGAGAAGCCTTTAATTTACTTAAAGTGTCAGAAATGAACCTAATGTATATTGGTATGAACTATGTTTGTATATGCTCATCGTCCCGTACGAACTATGTTCATCCGGTACGAAACGATTATTATATAAGTCGGTTCCCAAAAATTCTACGGGACGTTCCCAAGTTTTCAATTCTATACGCAGTGGATCATCCATTACGATCGTGGATTGTCCTGGGACGAACCGGTTCGTCCTGGGACGAACCGGTTCGTCCTGGGATGAACCAATTTCATCCTGGGACGATTTTAAACAGAGAGTTTCGTCCAGGGACGAAAATTAATTTTGTCCTGCACGATCTCAAACAGAGAGTTTCATCTAGGGACGATAATTAATTTTGTCCTGTATGATCTCATATAGAGAGTTTCATCCAGGGACAAAAATTAATTTCATCCTGTACGATCTCATACAGAGAGTTTCGCCCAGAGATGAAAATTGATTTCGTCCTGTACGATCTCATATAGAGAGTTTCGTCCAGGTGGAACCTTATTTTTCGTCTGGACGAACAATGCAAGTGAGAATCCCGAGAGGTTCGTCCCGGGACAAATATTTAATTCGTCCTAGACGATTAGGACTTAGAAAAATTTTCTCCTCGCATGTTCAATCCATTGCTCTTCCGAGGGGTTAATTGACATGATTGTCCCGTTGAACCAGGTTCGTCCCGTACGATCAGTTCACAAAAATTGTCCCTTAATAGTATGTGTTGTGATTTTTCACTCAATTACAATCACTTCCTTTCATATAAAAACTTATGATTTATAAATGAATAATTTGAAGTCTTTATCGCTTGGAGTTGATTTTCCTGAAATGTTAGTACACACTAGAGCAAAATAAAACTTCTAAAAAGTGTTAGGAGATATATAAAAACAATAATATTTGAAATCATCAAAATAATACAAGTTGTTAGAATGTAAAACATGCAAATTGCAACTCTATACAATATCTTATTTGGATCAACAAATAAAAAAATTTGTGATAATTTTTAAAAAATAATGAGTAATGAATTTGAAATGAGTTTGATAAGAGATATGAGTTGTTTTCTTGGTTTTAGCATAAAATAAAATGAGGAAGGAATATTTCTTAGCCAGTAGAAGTATATTAAGGACATCCTGAAGAAATATGAAATGGACAATGCTAAACCCGTGAGTACACTAATGAGTTTCTCAGTGGAGTTAGATAAGGACCATAAGGGAAAATATATTAATCAAAAGAAATTTAGAGGAATAATTGAATCATTGCTTTACTTGACTACTAGCAAACTATATATAATATTTAGTGTTTATTTGTGTACTAGGTTTTAAGCTAATCCAAAGGAATCACATCTGATTGTTGTTAAGAGAATTCTGAGATATCTTTTAGGAACTCAAAACTTAGGGATTTGATGTCCTAAGTATAACTCTTCTTTTGAAATTAATATATATTCTGATTCAAATTTTGTAAGATGTACGGTTGATTAGAAAAGTACTTTAGGAACTTGTAAATTTATAAGAAACTCTTTAGTTTATTAATCTAGAAGAAAATTAAATTCTATAGGCCTTTCTACTACTAAAGCAGAATATATTACCTTAGGTAGTTATGTGGCACAAATTCTTTGGTTAAAATAATAATTGATTGACTTATAATTTTTAATTGTCACTATTCTAATTTTCTGTGATAATACATGTGTTATATGCATTTCAAAAAATCCTATTTAATATTTTAGAACTAAGCATATTGATATAAGACATCACTTCATTAGAGATCATGTGGCTAAAGAAGAAATTGAATTACATCATGTTACTACAGAGAATCAACTTGCATATATTTTTACAAAATATAGCTTTTGAAACATTTAGCATTTTAAGAACCAAATTTGGTGTGATTGATCTTAATGCTTGAAATTGAAATTATATAAATTGGATTTTTAATATATTGATGTGTTTGTTTGTTTTTCTTAAGTTGTTTGATAGGGTTTGTTTGTTTGTGTGTTTTTTTCTTTATTTCTTATTTATTTTCTTTCATTAATTTGATTTTTTAGTTTTGTTTTTCCTAGTGGCATGTCATCGAATCTTGATTGATTAGTTTTTGAAAAGTTTTTAATTTATCATATCTTGCTTTAATTATTTTCTTTGTACTGTACAAAATTTTTTTATACTATTCAAATTATGTAGTGTGTACATGATATTTTTTGAGTTGAGCATGCAAGCTTAAAATTTTTAATGCATATCATACTGTACAATGACATCATTATCTATGCAATCCTTATTTTTTTGTCTGTATGACTGGGAAAGGTTTTCTAAATAATTAATTATTGATCATAAATCATATGTATGAAATCACATTTTGTCTGTACGATCTTATTGTTAGTTTCTCATGTGGATGAACCTAACCATCAGAAATGATCTTTAATATTCTGATCATCTCGGATGAATAGGTGTTCATCTACATGATCGTATAGTCAAAAAGCCTGTACGAAATAATGCATCAGGAATGGCATTTTACGAAAAGTCATTTCATTTTTGACCATTTCTATTCATAGTAATACCACTTCAAATTGAGTAACTTCCCTCCTCCAAAGTGCAAGAATGCCACCCGATTTCCCCACAGCTGGGAAATGAAAATAATTCCAATTGCTACCAATCATATTACCCACTTCCTGTCTGCTAATCTCCTCTTATCCCATATGATTTTAAAATAGCACGTACGATCAAAATTTTGCACTATATTATCAAATTTTGTACTATACAATAGGTCACCTCAACCCAATTTTGTTTTATCCTCACCTTGATCTATACCTACGATCAAGAAACTTTCCAAACTTTACTTGCAAACATGAAAGTGATCCAAAATCATATTAGGATAACCTCTTATGTCTTTAAGTAACACATTGAAATAACTAAGGAAGATCTTGGCAACTTCCTTTACCATAGGACTCAAGGGTTTAGAGCACACACCATGACCTCTAGAGCAGATTTTGATTGGTAAAAAATAAACTAGACTCTTACAGGTGTTGCACAAGTAAGCCATCTTTCACGTGTGTATACCCTTAACCAGAATGCCAGGATTATCTAGCATGTCTTGAGAACTTCTATCTTTCCCAAAGCCGGTGATCGTATCAATTCGACCCTTCTTTTGTCTACTATTACATACTTGATCATGACCAAAACCCCTATTCATGAAGCCCAACTAATCATGGACTACATATACAAACATTTTGATATTGGACTTCCTCATAATAGGAATATGAAAAATGTGGCCTTATGACACTTAGTTGCAACATTTTAGAGAAGAAGTATAATATAATCTATCCTGATCATCCCACTCAAGTTCCCATTTATTTTACCAATGCCTCTTTTCATGCACTTTTTGGTTGGGATCAAAGTTCTAAATGAGAAGATTCAAAGGGAGAAGAAGGAGCCCCAGCTCAAGCACCTGCACCTGACTTGGACTCGATCAAAATTTTTATCAAGAAAAGGTCCAGCATTTTGACAGACTGGAAACTCATTTTGATCAAATTGAGAATCACCTTAATTAGCAAGATGTGAGGTATAATAAGGACATGGGGTGGATTCGAGGGAAATTCGACTCAGTTAACACTAATGTAGCTGCGATCAATAGCTACTTTATGATGTTCAATCCTTAACCACCTTCAGACCAAGGCCCCTCTAAATTTTAGTTGTTACTTATGTGTTGTACTTACTGTTGAGATTTTTGTATTTGTTGTTGAGATGTTTTCTTGTGATTTAATGTTTTGGTTTCTTCATGTTATTATTCTTCCTTTTCTAGGATGATGATGATTTAAATGGAAAGATGTGTTTGTATATGTTTCTTGTATTAAATGGAAAATGGAACGATATTTTAATGTGTATTAAAATTACTCTTCTTAAAATGTTTATATTTTTAGAGAGAAATCATTTGTAGTTGATCTCTAGAATGGAATTTTGAATTATTTTTCTTAACAAATTAATTTTCTTGCAAAATTTATTCTCTCAAAATTTTAAACTAAACTATGATTGGATGTAGATTAGAAAATTAATTTCATGTTCAGATAGATAAGTATCACTTAGCTATATTTATTGCAAAATATATATCATATTTTTATTTTATTTCTTTTTCAATGTGTTTATTTTTATTAACTATTAGAATTTGTATTAAGATTCATTGATATTGGAAAGACCAAAAATATAAAAGATGCACAAAGTGTACCAATCTTAAAAAGATGTACAAAATACACCGCTTGTTTAAAAAGACGTGTAATATTCACCAAAGTGAAAAGAGACACAAAATTAGCCCAAACTGAAAAGATGCACAAAGTGCGCCAAACAATTAAAAAGATGAGCAATTTCACCAATTAAAAAAATTATAATATTTTTTCCTTTATCATTATGTCTCTCATACAAATCTATATAATCATCAATAATCTTCACTAATGAATTAAAAAAATAATTAATCTTTATTTCATCATTTCTACAATAATTATTTTTATTTGATTTGTGTAGAATGAACAGTGAATATGGTTGGCTTTTCTTATCTTAGTTGTTCTTTGATTTAAAATTTGAGTTTTTCTTTTTAGCGTTAGGAAGTTGTTGTTGTATTTGTAATTAGTTTAAAATCCTTTTCTTCATCATCAGTTTGGATTTATCTATAGAAACTTTTCATTTGAAATGTACTTCCCTTTTTGATATTGTCAATAGGGGGAGTCATTAGTTATTATTTGATGTATTATTTGTTTGATGTTGTTTGGTGCTTGTTATGATTATTTATTGTATGATTTTTGTTTGTGTTTGTTGTGTTATTTTTGTTTAATTTTTTATTTCTTTTTTTTGTATTATTTTTGTTTAAGTTTTTGTTTCTTTTATTAGGTTATTTTTTAATTGAGTCTTTTTAATTTGTTGTCATGTTTTTATTTTGATTGGAATCCATTATTTTAAATTGGTCATTCATTTAGGAGAGTTTAGTAGAAAATTTGCATTAAGTGTTAACTCAAACAATAATTATTTTGTTATCATAAAAAAGGGAGCTTTCAAAACTATAATTTTATATCATGTGACTTTTTTATGATACCAAAAAAATATTGTGTTGATTACTATTTCTCCTAACACATATTAGAAAAATTTTATTTGTGTTGTTTGTGTGTACTAACATTTTAGAGAAATCATATTCCAGACTGCTGAAGACTTCAAGATAGATTAGATTAGGGTATATTGTAATTGAAGTCTATACTTTTTTTATTTTTCTTGAGTCTGAGAGAGTGTGATTGTAATTGGGTAACCTGCACACACACATTAGGGGAGTGAGTCAATTTTTTAAAAAACTAATTATACTATATAATTCTTGAATTATACTAAATGATTTGACATGAAAGTTCCTCCAGAATGAAGTTAATTTAATCATGCATTGGAAATTTTCTTTTGAACTATTCATTTTGTACGAAGTTGAATTCGTACAGACGATGTCAAGAGTATGAAATGGATAAATACCAGTTTGTTCAAAACAAACTCACCAATTTTTGTAATGATTGTATTGTACAAAGTGGAGTTCATATATATGACGTTCAGAGTATAAAATGGGTGGTACCAGTTCGTCCCATACGAACATATAAATTTTTTTGAACTACTCGTACTGTATAAAATTAATTTAATACATATGACATCTAGAGTATGAAATGGGTTCATTTATATTCATACCATATGAATTATGATTTGATTTAACAAGTTTATACTGTATGATGTAGGGTTTATACAGATGTCGACTAGAGTATGAAATGGATTCATACAGAATCATATCAGACAAATCTACTCAATTTTAAACTTTTCATACAATATAATGTTAGTTTGTACATAATTGATAGAGTACAAAATCAGTTTGTATAAGATCATACAAAGATTTTCGAACTATTTGTATATATGAAGTACAATCATACTGTACAGTCCAAGTACATTCAACTTGAAAATTTTAATTTTTTGGACTATTTTTCTTGTCCTTCATATATAAGAGTCCTAAAACTGACTGTCCGATACTTCTTATGCAAATTTTATCTTGAGAGTGAGAGCATTTAGGAAGAGTGTTTGGGAGTGAGGATTGAGAGATCTTGTAAGTGGAAATTATGCATGGTTCACAAGGTTGCCCAAATGTGAGAATCTCTTTGTATGTTCTTCAAATCTCTGTCCTATTTCCTTATGGACTCTTAAGAGAAGATCTTTGGAGAAGTTCTGATACTCTGACATCTCTAGGAGGGTGAGAAAGGATGTTGGTACTCTTCCATCACCAGGAGGGCAAGAAAGGACGCCGATACTCTGCCATCACTAAGAGAGTGAGAAAGGATGCTGGTTCTTTTCCATCACTCTAAGGGTGAGAAAAGACAATAGTACTCTACTGCATCAGGGTTAGTGGAAGAGAGGTTGTTGTAAGGGCTTCTTCGCCTTGATGTGGGAGTAAAAGGAGAGTCAGTTGGGTATAGTGCAATACGTGAAGGAGTCTTCAGGGAGTGAATGTAGGTCTAGTTGAACTGAACCACTATAAAATTTAATGTCTTTTTTGTATTTACATTTTACTATTTTTTATTTTTTGCCCATTTAACTTTTATGGTTGAGAAATATTTTGATAAAATTTTTATTATTGTGCAAAATATCCAAATGGTTTTCCAAATTACCAAGAGATTTTTAAATAACTAATTCACCCCCTCTTAGTTAGCCTTGGGACAGTTATATTAGCTCTAACAACCTATTTGAACTTTCAATGTATTCTCCAGCTAAATCATGTTGTTCATCATTGCTTTCTCATGCTTGAGGGTTCATAGATTTAGAATGCAGCCTTGTGAGAAAAAAAGGGTTTCGATTATTAGGTTAATTTCAAACCTTAAAGGGAAATAAAAACTGGGCGAGTTTCAATTTTATTTCAAATTTTCTCCTTTTTTGGGAGCTTTAGATTATGAGGTTGGGGAGAAAATTAAATTAAGTATTAATTAAAAATATATTATTTCACATAAATTAATATTTTTATTATTTAATTTATTTTAATATATATTATGATTTTTTTGAATTACTAATTAATGATTTAACTAAATTAACTTTAAATTAGCTTTATATTGAGTCTAAATCTAGCCTTTTTTAAGAGCTTGTTCTAGTTATTTAAATGATTCTATGTATTTAGCTTGTTTGTTAGCTTTAAATAATATTATTCATGATCATAAATGAATCAAACAATAACCTATTCAAGCTTGTTCATTTAACAACTAAGTGTCTAAGAGTATTTAAGCTTATTTGATGAGTTAATCAAATTATTATTAGTGATCATTGGTTGTGGCAAAACCATACATAGCTTGATAAATATTTAATTAATTTCTTGTCTTACAAGATATATTCATTGCATGCTTGCGTATGATGGGGTGGCATCTTTTCAGCTATATTTTTTGCTTGTGCTTGAGAAATTCATCTAAGAAGTTTTTATTTATATTTGATCAATTGTTATTAAATTAAATAAATAAATAAGTATATATATATATATATATAAGGAAACAATATTTTGTCCTTTGAGTTCTTATCATTCTAGAGAAAAAGCTACAAAATCATTAGAAAGTAGCCATTTGTATTAATCAGTAAAAGTTGATGTAGATTATTTCCTTTCAATATTAATTATATTATGACTAGATCATGTAATATTGAGTTAATTTGGTTAACATAGACCTTTTTTTATTTTAATTTTTATTTTAATATTTATTTATATTTTTGTTTTTTTATTTGGAGAAAACTCACAGAGAGGCCTATGTGTTAATTTAAAGCAAAATTACATGTCCTTAAATGGGATCAAAAGCAAGCTATACTCGAAAGAGCTACAATAATAATAAAAAAACAAAAATGCTACTAACCAAGGTTCCCCACTAATTAAAAAAGAATAAAAAACCCATAAAAAAGCTAAGGGCGTTAAGGAGCCAGCCCCAAAAAAGGAGATCCAAATAAAAGAGTTCAGATCGATCATCCTGCATCAAAAATCCAACATCTAGAGAACACCACCTGATCCACCAGGATGCCATTGAAAAAACATAAACCGTAATAGAAGAACCTACAAGAGATAGAACATCACGAGATAAACTCTGAGCACAGCCTTTAAGCAAAGAATAGAGAGGAGACAACAACAATTGAAAATAAAGGGAAAACCTAAAAAGAAGATAATTCCACAAGAAGAAACATAAAGAAAAGGCAAACTAGAAAAAGTAGAACCAAGAATAGAGTTAACAAAATAACCAAAGACATTACAAAGAGTTCATAGAAAATGAAAAAAAAAGGAAACCATAGCCACTAAAATATAGATAGAGCAGCCCAAGTCAAGCCAAAAGAGATAAGGGAAAAATAACATACCCCATAAAATTAAAGACAAGCACACAGGAGAGAAAATAAGCAAAGAACATCCAACTCCGAAGCAAGCTAAGTTTAGATTTTATGAATATATGGTAAACCCAGCTTGTCCAGTCTTATAAGACCTTTGAAATCATGAAACCCATTATCATTATAAATAATTTTAGTAGCTGAAAAAACAATACCTTTTTTGGCTAACCAGTTAGCAAACATGTTCCCTTCATTCCAAATATGAGATATAACATAATCAAAGTGAGTAAGAAGTTTTTTGATTTTCTTGGCTAAGTAAAATATATAAGCATTATGGCAGTTATATGTTGAAATTAATTTAACCAACATAAGGTAATTCAACTGAATCCAAATGTTAGGAATATTATGATCTTTGCATAACTGTAACCCAACTAAGAGAGTCGTGGCCTCTGCTAGAATGACCTTACCTGTAGGAATGGAAGAATGAAAGGCAAACAATAGAGCACCATGGTAATCTATAACTAAACCACCATAACATTCCCTACTATCATTAATAGCATCGTTATTATTAAGTTCAGACAATTTATGCCAGTACACCACCTTAGCACAACCATAAATTATAGGCGTAAAATGTGTGGTGTGATAGAATTCAAAACAATTTTTACTACCTATAAAATGCTTTGGAAGAAGAACATTGGTAGAGATAGGATGATGAACTTTCTCTTTTAAGGCCAAAATATTATGGTTAGCACTCATCTTAATGCCTCGATGTTTATAATTGTTTCATTCCTTCCATAAGAACCAAAAAATCATAAGAGGAATAAGGGAGAGAATATAACCAACGCCCCTATTTTGAAAATAATGCTACAAAATGTTAAAGAAAGAAGTATTATGATAAAGCATATCAACGCCCATAGCATCACCCTTTAGATACCTATACTTATAAGTAATCTGTCCGTTAATGAAAACATGCTTAATGGTTTCAAAATGATAACAACATTGACATTTAGTGATAATATAAAAACCTTTAAATTTTAATTTATCATCCACGGGGTGAAAAGTTTAAGTAATCTCCAAGTGAAGATGAAAATATTCTCAGGATAATAGACTTCCACAATTTCCTAAACACAATATTGTAATCATTCCTAGCACAAAAATGATTCTAAGAATCTTTATTGTTAAAATTACCAGCAACAAAAAACTTAAAAATAGGTTGATTGACACATTAATATTAATAGGAATGTCTTGAATACCAATAATTATAATAAGAGAAAGATTATCACTAAGGAAATTAAAGTTCCACTTACAAGTCACTTTAAAATTAGCAACACATAAATTAGGAATAGTATGAGTGTTAAAATATGAATCCAAAGAACCAATAACAATCTAGTCATCTTGCCAGAAGAAATAAGAGCCCTCACCAAAGTCCCATTGAGAAAATTTCTCTCCTTGCCATATGAATTTGCAAAGCCTAGAACAAATAGCAGATTAAACTTTCTTAAAAAAAACTTGAGAGGGTGGATATTCTTACAAGACTTGAAATTCATGAAATTTTCCCATAAAGACTTGTTAGTGCAGAAAATCCTCCAAAGTTTTATAGAGAAACACTAAAACATATCAATAATGGATTTACAACCAACACCCTCTTCACCATATGGGCCAGCACAATAATTCAAGCCCTCCAACGAATCTTATTACTATTAAAATCCTAATCCTATTGTACGGTCCAAATCCTACTGTACGAACAGTATAAAATTAGTATATTTCTTAAACTTTGGCGACTAGGGTTTTGATAGAGCACAACACTTCATGTAGTATGAGTTAACATCGTATAGTATGAAAAACTTTGTACAATATGAACCCAAGATCATACATTATGAAATATTTAAAAATAGTCTCTCTCAAAAACATTTTGATCTCTCCCCCTATGTGTGCGTGCAAGGTTACTTACCAATAATATCCACCCAAATGCATGATCTGACTCAAGAAAGGAGAAAATACAGAATAAAATGAAAATCGATTGTAACCCTAGTCTACCCAGTCTTGAGCGGATCATAATTGAATGTGAATGGTGGTCTAATTTTTTGAAATGTTAGTATGCACAAATAGAAAAAAAAATATCACAAAAATAAGAGAAAATAGTAATCGAGAAAATAATTTTTATTATCGTTAAAATTACAGTGCTTGAATACTATTCATAATAAGCTAGTCCTAAAAGTCAATTCTAATAGAAAGAGAGTTTGTAATCATGCTGTAAAAATATTCTTGGTGATATCTATTTTCAACTTACCTCTTAAAATTTTGTTTTATTTTTAAATGAAACATGCTTTACTTTTTCAATTTTAATTGTCAGCTAAAACATTTCTCTGGGCTTATGATACATTAAAAACCATGTTTTCTGAAGATTTCATTTTAATTTCATGAATCTTTAAATGTTATTTTTAAATCCTTTATGGTTAATTTAGTTTATGTATAGGCCTTTCATAAACTTAAAACTTAATGAGATTTATAGAATTGATAGAGAAATATTGGAATAATTAAGGGATTTAATGAGATTTTGCCATACTTAGACATGTAGTGGATAAAGTCATGGAATCGTAAGGTAATATAATCACTATAATTGGAAGGAATCTTACCTAGACACTCCAATGAGTTTGATAGTTAAGAACTAATGAGTGCAAAATTTAGATCTCTTTTAACATCAATTAGATATAAGACTTTCATTTTATGAAGCTTTCATTAGCATACCTTTAAATTTATAAAATTTATACATGTAATATAGATTTGGTAATTTATATAAGTAGTACTAGAGTGAAATTAGAGTAATTCCTACCCTATTGGTTTTTTATTATTTGACAAGACACATATACTTGCATAGAATCAGAGTTTACACACAAAATAGCCTTTGTCACTGTACATTTTATCATGTTTTTGGCATTATTTCTCAGGATATTAGATAATTATCTTTTTTTTTTCACTTTATATTATTAAAAGGATTAATAATTTAATCTTATTTTTATCTTTATTTATTTTATTCTATATTGGTTTTATAGTTCATTTCTAATATAATAGTGCATTACTACATTGTTAATTTATAATCATGTTTTGATTTAAATTTTTATACTGTGTTTGTCATTGTATGCATAGTAGAGCCCAACTAGGAGAAGTCTTGAAAGATCTTGAGATAGAAAAAAAATCTAAAAAAGAATTAAATTTTTTTAAAATTAGCAAAAAGGCTTAGAAATGCCTGTAGAGTATCCTAACTTCCTTATGGCCAGTTTCTTATAGATGTACATAACATTTAAATATAATAGGGTCTACGCGAATATCATTATGCTTAGATTATTTTTGTTCTTCTGACGAGAAAAGACTAAGATGTGGTTGAACTTCTTACTCCAAGGCTCAATTATAACATGGAATTATTTAGCATATTAGTTTCTAGCCAAGTATTTCCCTCCATAAAAAATCACAAAACTTAGGAATGATACCACCTCATTCACTCAATTAGATGGAGAATATATACATGAAGCTTGGTAGAGATTTAAGCAATTTCTTAGAAAGTATCCTTACTATGCCTCTCCTATTTGTTTTATCATCCAAACCTTATATAATGAGCTTAAAGGATCTCTTAGATCAATTATTGTTGTTGCTGCTAAAGGTTCTTTGATGTCTAAAACCTTCAAAGAATTATATCCTTTGATTGAAAAATGGCTACCAATAATTTCCAAAGACTTTATAGGATAGGGAACCATAGGAAAGTGGCTAGTGTGTATGAATATGATGCATTATCCATTTTGACATCTTAAGTAGCTACCATCTCTAAAAAATTGGATAACATTGGAGTTAGTACATCCCAAGGAATACCCATCTCATTTGAAGAGAGTATTTATAGAGCATTTAGTCATCAAAATGTTTTTAGGTTTAATCCTTAAATGCCATAAAAAATAGAAAAAAAAATAAATCTTATTCTAACACTTATAATCTAGGTTTGAAGAACCAAACCAATTTTAAATGGAATAATAATCCTAATGATGATAATCATTAGAATCGTAGCTAACCCAATCATGTAGAGTATTAGATATTACCTAAACTATAATTTGGAAACCCAAGGCCTAATTATCCTCCTAGATTCACTACTAATAACCAAATCAGAGATAAGAAGCTTTCTCTAGAAGACCTAGTTCTATAAATAGGGATCTAACTACAGAGTCAAGCCACTATAATAAAAAACATTAAATATTAATTAGTGTAATTTGTAAGTTTCATAAATAATAGACCTCAAGGATAATTTCCTAGCAATACGAAGGCTAATCTTAAGGAAAAAGTTATGGAGCATTATAAAGCTATTCAATTAAGGATGGGGTGAGAGTTAAAAGAGAAAGTTTGTGAAGGTTGTTATACCTTAAGGAACTAGCCTTAGGCCCACCAAGAGGGGAGTGGGGGTGAACTGGTAATTTTATGAATTTCTAACTTTAAAATAATAATGAAATTATTTTTTTAATAAGTTTTCAGCACTTAAAAATACAAAATTTTAATTTATTGCATAAGTGAATTTTTTTTATCAAAAATATTGATTTAATTATGATGATATTTTGATTTATGAAATGAAGCGATAATCATTGATTTTCCCAAGGAGTTATAAGAAAAAAATATAGGAAAAATAAAAGTGCAAAAAGGAAAACATTATACAAGAGATTTTTATAGTGGTTTAGTTAACCTTGACCTACATCCACTCCCTAGAGTCCTCCACTCATGGTATTACACTAACGTTGCAGTCCATGACCCCTAGTTTGAGATTTTGATGATGAAAATAATGTTGATTGAATTATCTTATTCTTCATTATATATTTTGAATGTTACTCTTATTTGTGAGTACTAATATTTCAAGGAGATCACATACTACTCAAGATAACAAAAGACTCGAGACTGGGTAGAATAAGATGTGAAGGAGTCTATAAATTTGTATTTTTTTTATTCTTGAGTATGGCCGTAAAAGTATATACAAACTGAGTAACCATGCACACACATTGGGGGAGAGTTTTTTTAAGGAAAAAAAGTCAATTTTTTGAAGATTGTACTGTATAATTTTAAATCATACTATACGATGCATTGTGGATCAATGGCTATTTTATGTGAATTAATCATAATGTATGATTATTATCGTATTATACAATTATTATCGTATTATATGATTTGTTTTCAACCCAAAACCTTAGCCGACAGATTAGTTTAAGTAAGTTTTTAATATTTAAAATTTAAACTAATCGTATTGTACGAGTATTTGAATACTTGCTAAAATTAACCCGTATGATTAGTCAATTAAATCAAGGCTTAATTAATGATTGGTAATTATACTATACGACCATGTTCATATCGAATGATAAACTGAGGCTATTTTTTGTCTTCCTGAAGATCATATCAGATGAAATCTTGATTTTTGAACTAATCATATTATATGATGTATACATCATACCGAATGACCTGAATATTTTAATTGATTATACTGTACAAGTTTTATCATACTAGACAATGAACTAAGATGAGTTTTTATCATTCCAACGTTCATCCTGTATGAATAGTGAAAGTTCGTTAGGGATGTTAAGCCCTTATGAAC
>NW_021318619.1:1067293-1084821 GCF_001605985.2 Dendrobium catenatum | reverse complement strand
GTTGATCGTCCAGGGCCGATGCAGTTCAAATTACGGCGAAAAATTGTCCTGACAAATAGCCCTGGATACGAGCTGGCCATTTTTTTAGCATCCTGAAGTAACTTAAGGTTTTGTACTGGACGTCCTGGCCGATTCCTGGCGATCGTTCCAGGACGATATGAATCGTAATTCAATCATCTTAATTACTCCTTGATTTCCTGATTCAATTAAGCAGAATTTCGTGAATATCGTTCCAGGCGATCAAGATTCGTCTCTTGTCGATAATTTAAAAACATAGTATACCTATAATATATATGGGTCAACTTCTTTCTATTTGAGCTTATCGTCGCCTGGCCAATACAGTATCGTCCCAGGATGATATGTTAATGTCAGGCTCCTTAATAAGAATCCTGATTTAGAGTCTCTGTTTTGAACTCGAGTCGTCCAGGACGATCAATCAGGTATCGGCGCTGGCCCGATGTGAGCAAAACCAGAGATTCTAATACTCTCAATGTGTGTTGATAGGGTTACTTAGTATTCAATCTTATTGAACATTAGCAAACTGACTTACAGAAGAGAAAAAATAGATTACAGACTGACTCAAACCCTATCCTACCCACTTCTGCTTTGCATCGTTTGTTCGTCCAAGTCTTCGATTCCTGAAATGTAGAAAAAATAGGCAGTCCAAAGATAAGATAATCAGTAGGGTTTGCCAATCATCAAAACATTAGCCATGAAATAAGGTTTGCAACAAATAGAAGATGTTTAGTATATCATATTTGATGATATTTGTATCATACTGTACGATGCATTGGAAAATTGTTGTCTGTTCATACTCCTTTGTACCAGGATGAAAGATATTTTGAAATGATCATACTATACGATCTGTGATCATATTGTACAAACATAAATGAATAAAATGAAAATTTTAGGGTTTATTGAAGCATGATATTTATGTATTGATTTTTTCTTTAAAAAAAGGGATAGGAATGTGAAAAAGGAAGGGAACTCTTGTGAGGGAGGTTCTTGAAGGGATTTAGGGATTATTAGAGGAAGGAGAAGGTGAGTTTGTGAGGGAAAAGGAGTGCGAGGGGATCACATGATTTCTCTAAGCATGCTGCACTCTTACTCCTCCTATGGCCTGGGTAAATCTTGTGGGAGTTCTCTAGGGGGAGAGCCTTCAAGGTCAACATCCTCAAAGGTCCTCTGCATTCTCTAGGAGGGAGAAAAATGAGAAGGTCCATTGCTATCAGCAAGAGGGTAACATAGCCTTCGACACTCTGCCACACGAGGGAAGGTGAAAGTGAGTTTGTTTAAAGGCTTCGCTGCCTTACTGTGGGGGTAGAAAGAGAATTATTTTTTAGTAGTGTAATTCCCAGAGTGGAGGACTCTGGGAGTGGATGTAGGTCAAGTGACCAAATGACTATAAATTTTTTGGTGTGCTTTTTCCATTTATCGCATTTTATTTTTGTTGCATTTAACATTTCTATAACTTCTTGGTGAGAATTTGATTTTGGTACTTTATTATGTGATTTCAAATTTTATCACGACTATAGCAAACATCTTTTAATTATTAGCTTCTTCTTCAAATTAGTTAAGTTATTTTTTAAAATTCACAAAAAAAATTAGAACTCCTTTTTAGACTTTGTTCTTTATTTAAAAAAAACACCAATTCAGCCCCTCTTAGCAAATCTCATACTTTCAACTAACACTAAGTGACTCTCCTTTTGCTCCCACAACATGGTGGAGAAGTCCTTATAGACTTACTTTCACCAAACCTGATATGGTAGAGTGCTGGATGCTATGTCACCCTCCCAGTGATGGCATCAAACCTTATTTCCTTTTTCTCTCTTAGGGAAGATAGAGTACCTCAGCTCTTTTTCTCTCTCCTAAAAAAGGAAGAGTACCTCAGCTCCATTTTCTCCATCCTAGAGAAGGCATAGTACCTTGAGGATTTAAATTGAAGCCTATCTCCCAAGAGAGCTCTCGAAGACTAACTAAGTTCACAAGAGGAGTAAGGTTGTAGCAAGCCCAGAGCAACCTTGTGATCCCCTCGCACTTTATCTCCCTCACGCTCAACCTATTCTTCTCCTTCTTCTTAAACCTTAGATTTCTTGAAAGCTCCTATCTCAAATTCCTTTCAGCAGTACACAATCCTCTCTATTACAAAGAGAATCTCATAGCTTTGGTTAAGTATTGGGGTTCAAGAAATCCTAAAAATTCAAGTTAGACATCAATGTTTATACAATATGATTTAAGTTTAAATAGTACAATCAATTCAAAAATTAGACTCATTCAGTATAATGTAAATAGCTATTTAAACAAACTGTTTAAGTTTTTGAACACATCATATAGTATATCTGTTAGCTTTTCTCTCCTATTCTTACAGGATGATTAGAAATTGCCTCTATCAGCCATCCCATATTGCTCTCATCCTATAATATGGTTAGTTTATTTTAAGTAGGTTGTCCGGTGTGATTTAAATTTTATACAGTATGATTAGTACAAAAATCATGGTTTCATTTGGTATGATCTTTAGGACGACCAAATGTCATCTTTGTTAATCATTTGGTACGATCAAGATAGGACAATACGATCTGCTATCACTAATTAAAGCTTAGTTTGATTGAATAATTATAGGGGTTAATTTAAGTAAAATTTTAAATATTTGAATAATATAAATCATATCGTATAATATGATTAGTTCAAAAATTGAATTTTGAATATCTTATTTAATTTATCCAGTGGGTAGGGTTTTTAAATTATAACAAATCATATAGTATGATCCATTTTTCTATCCTTCCCATTCTTGAGCTTTTAGTAGCCTTGAGCAATGTATGTCTTACCTGCAATGTTAGTGCTAGCAGATATAAGAAATATCTAAAATATTCAATAAGAAAAGTAACAATTCAATCAATGATGTTTATCATCATTAAAATCGTAGACTAGGAATCATGGATTGCAATAATCTCCCCCTTTTTTTATGATGACAAACAATGTTGGTTGATAGACAAGATAAAATTCTATTCTCATAAGCCCCCACTCACTTGGTGATAGTTTTAAAAAATTAGGGGTTTAAAAAATTTATTTATTTTTGTTTTTTTAATAAAAGATAATAACAAAAACTAAAGTAAAACAAATATATGATTCTATTAAACTGAAACATGCAACCAAACATACATTTTGATCCAAACATACATTTTCTCCCCCTTTTGACATAATAAAAAATAGGAGGAACAACAAACAAAGTGAACAATATAATAAGTAAAATCACTAAAATATAATAAATAAACACTAATGGTACGGTAAATCCTGATCAGGTGATGGTTAAAAGTATTGATGGATCGAGGTAAATTGATTATCAATTGAAAAAAACCTTTCTCTAAACCATGTCATGTCTTTCTCGTGCTATTGTTATTATTGTTGTTGTTGAATATAATAGTTGAGCATGGTTTCTAATTACTCGAGCTGTTGAATTATGTCTTCATGAGGGTAGGCAGGGTAGACAAGTATAGGTGGTGGTATTGGTGGCAGTGCAGGAGCAGCTTTTCCTTATTTAGAAAACTTTGGCTCATCATGCTCGTGTCCCTGATGGAAAAGAATACGGAATGTGGAATCAGCATAAGAAATGGGAACATTATTGGGAGTAGCAGAAAAAGTTGATTTGGTATTTTTTGTTTAGGAAATATCCTATGATGTGCCTACGACAACATTTTATTTTCTTTGGGTATTGGGATATTGAATATGAGTCATATTTTAAATATAATCAAGAATCATTTGAGCTTCATCAAATTGGGTATTTGACATTGTTATATAGCTGACTATGGAAAGAAGTGGAGTTATGTTAACATGATCCCTAGATTTTGATATAATTGAGGTTCTAAGAACATGATGGATAAATTGGACATTTTGATTTAAGGTGAAGACTTATGGTTAATATTGGTTTGTCGGCACATTCCTAACAATCAAGTTGATAGAACTACAGTCAAAGTCATTTGTAGAGACATGGGATTGTGGACGAGATCCTTCGGAAGAAAGACTAATATGTTCTCCTAAATTTTCCATAGTGTTCTCTACAAGTTATTTGCAAACATACGAAGTCATGAAAGAGGTTTCTAAATATAGTATAAGGTTGGATAAGAATTTATAAAGAAGTTGTTGTAACTTAGGAATAAAGATTGAGATTGTGATTTTTGATGATAGCTAAATATTATTATCTTAATGATTTTATTATTTCTCCTAACATATATTGAATATTTCTATTTTTTTGTGTGTACTAACATATCAAGAAGATTATATAATCCTCTAGCTTGCTGAAGACTCAAGATATATTAGAATATGATTTCATATAATAGAGTCTTTATATCTCTATTTTTATTGCTTGAGTCTGAGAAAGTGTGATTGTAATTGGGTAACCATGCATACACACAGTCACACATAGGGAGGGAGTGAAATTTTTTTTAAAAATATGGTTATACAGTATGATATCTATTTGTAGTGTATGATGTGACATAATTTTCTTCTAGAATGCAGTTAATCAAATCATGGCTCTAATTTTTTAATTATTTATATTGTACAATGTCATGTTGTACAGACGACTGACATATTATGAAATTAGGTTCGTACAAGATCGTACCAAATAAACTCATTTATTTTTGAACTATTCGTATAATAGGATATGCATTCGTACTTGTGACTAACATTCATTTTTAAATTATTTGTACATTACAATATAAAGTCATATAGATAAATTACAGAGTATGAAATTAAGTTTGTACTAGATTATATTGAATGAACCCATTCATTTTGAATTATTCATATAGTACGATGTGAATTCATACATACGACTGACATAGTATAGAATTAGTTTTGACAAGATTGTACCTAATAAAAACATTCATTTTTAAACTGTCTGTATAGTATGATATTAATTTGTACAGATGACTAACAGTGTATGAAACTGAGTTCATCTAAGTTTATACTGATCGAAGCCCAATTTGTTTTTTAAATTATTCATACAGGATGATCCACGATCGTACAATATGATCGTAGGATGGTTCTCTTAGAAAAATTCAAAATTTCTTTGGTTTTTACATGTCTTCTTTATAAAGAGTCCTAAAAATTATCTAATTATTCTTTGGTTGTGAATTTCTCCTAAGAGTGACCATTGTGAGAGTGTTTGGGCAAAATTTTAAGAGTGAAGAGTGAGAGATCTAGTAAAGGGAAATTGTGAGGGACTCACAAGGTTGCCCAACATGAGGATCATTTTGTCTTCTTCAAGTTTTTGCACATCTTCTATGGAGGCTCTTGGGAGAAATTCAATATTGGATCTGGGTACTCTGCCTCCACCAAGATGGTGAAAAATGATGGGACAGCATGCTACGATCACTTGGAGAGTGTAAAAGGCGATGGTCCTTTGCTGCATCGGGTTGGTGAAAGAGAGTTTCTAAGAGATTCTACGCCTTATTATGGGGGCAAAAGAGAGTCACTTTTGTTTAGTGTAATACCTAGAGAAGGATTACATAAGGAGTGGACGTTGGTCATGTTTGACCAAACCACTATAGAATTTGGTGTTCTTTTTTTTTTCCTCGCATTTTATTTTCTGTATTTAAAAATTTTGTGGTTAAAAAATCTTGTGCTAATCATTTCTTTAAACAAGTGCATATTTCAGATCTTTGATTTAATTTTCAAAAAAGGTTTTTGAAAATCCCTTTTTTTTTTAAATAACCAATTCACCCCCTCTTGGTTATCCCTAGGATAGCTCTTAAAACTCTAAGACCAACACAAACTTTCAGAAATTTGAAGTTGATGGGAAAAGCTAGTGTGAGGAGAAATTGAAGAATGGTGGAGGCAAAGAGATTCATCACATCAAAGTAAAGGGCTGGTTGATTCAACATTCTAGATGGAGTAATTTTCACCTCCTTGAGCTTGTAATAGGCATCTTCATCCCTTGCAAATTGAAAATGATTGTTATAGTTAAAAGAGGAGGAGCTCCCCTGGGTCATTCTATCGTGCTTTCTTCTATTGGCCACTGGGCAAGTAAGGTTTATAGGGTATGAGATTAAGGAGTAGGGAGTTGAGTGAATTGAAATGTTAAAATCCATCCAATTTATAGATTTTAGGATAGATCATATAATACTATCAATGTTCATTCACTATGATTAGAGAAGTTAATTGGTCTGGATGACTTGTTAAAAAATTGGTCAAATCATACACTACGATTGAGTATTGTGCTAGACGATCTTAAGAAATTATGTTCATCCCTAGGAGTCTTCAGTACACCTTTTGATGAAAAGTATCATACAATATGAATAGATGTTTCTGCAGTAGAAAATGCAATTATTATCATAATAACAGAAATGAATTCATCTCAATCTAGTATACTATGAAGAGAAGTAATGCACTGTATGATTGGCAATAATTTCATACCAAATGAATTTCAAATGTTTTTTTTTTATTTATCTTGAGTTAAATATGAATATCTATAACACCTAGTTTAGTCCTCAAGGTGCTGAAGGTGTCATAGGCTAGGGGTTTAGTGAAGATGTTTACCAATTGATCTCCTATAGATATATGATGCAATTCTAACACTCCTTTAGCTACATGATCTCTTATAAAGTGGTGCCTAATGTTTATATGCTTTATGCGGAAGTGTTGAATTGGATTTTTGGATATACAAGTCACATTAGTGTTGTCACACATAATTGGAATAGTTTCTACAGGTAGTCAAAAATCTAAGAGTTGTTGCTTCAGCCATAAGACTTGAGCAATATAGCTCCTTACTACTATATATTTTGCCTCAACTGTAGAAATTGCTACTGAGTTTTGTTTTCTATTGGACCAACAGACTGTAGAAAGTGCTACTGAGCTTAGCATTATCAATTTCATATTTTTAAGGATGTCCTTGATGTATTTATATTAGTTAAGGAAGGTTCTATCATCCATCTACTTTACACTAAATCCGAGAAAGTAGCTTAACTTTCCCATCACACTCATTTTAAATCCTCTACTCATTATTTTTGAAAATTCATCACATAGGTTTTTTATCTTAGGATCCAAATAAGATGTCATCAACTTAAATTTTGACAATGAATAAGTCTTCTCCTTCTTTTTTTAGGAAGGGGGTGGTATCTACATTACCCTTAACAAAGCCTCTATCTAGAATGAATGTACTCTGCCTTTCATATCAAGCTCTAGGTACTTGCTTTAACCCATACAAGGCTTTATTTAATTTGAATACATGATTTGGGAATTATGGATTTTCAAAACCTGGAGGTTGCTCAATATAAATATCATATTGAATCACCCAATTTAGTAAGACACTCTTATTATCCATTTAATATAGTTTAAAACTCTTAAAGCAAGCAAAGGCTACTAGTACCCTAATGGCTTCTAGTTTAGCTATAGGGAAAAAGGTTTCCTCAAAATCTTTTCCTTTGATATGGTTATACCCCTTAGCTACTAATCTGACCTTATTTATCACTATTATTATAGAGTCACTCATCTTATTTTTGAAAACCAACTTTGTTCTCCTTAGGTTTATTGACTAGTTCCTATACATCATTTTAACAAATTGGTTTAGCTCATCTTGCATTGCTAGGATCCATAATTCATCAACTAGGGCTTGATCTATATTGATGGATTCTATCATAGAGATAAATGATGAATGACTAACTTTCTTCCTTTATCCATGCCTAATTCTAACATCTTCATATTGGTCTCCTAAAATAAGTTCTTTAGGATGACTAAAAGAATATCTCCATTCTCTAGGTAATTTTTCTTAAGGTTCAACTTGATATCCTATAGCAATGACTTCTACCTGTTAAATAACCTCCAGTTATTCTTCTTCAGGTTTAGATTTAGAGGTCCTATATGATTCATCAAATACCACATGGGTAGACTCTTTTACTACCAGGGTATTCTTATTGAAGATTCCATAAGCCTTACCTATAAATGAGTAACCAAAGAAGAAACCTTCATCAGACTTGGGATCAAATCTTCATATGGGTGATTTCTCATTAATTAAGATGATGCAATTATAACCAAAGACATGCAAGTGATAAGAATTTAAAGTCCTAACCTTAAAAGAGTTCATAGGGTGTCTTATTAAGCTTGGATCTAACATTTATTCTACTTAAAATAGAACAAGCAGTATTCATTGATTTTTCCCTAAAAATACCTAGGGAGTGAATACTCAGCTAGCATTTCCCTAGCAGCTTCCACTTAAGTTCTTTTTTTCTTTCAGCTATTCCATTCTGCTGAGGGGTTATAGGGGAAGAGAAGTTATGTTATATTCCTATATCTTGATGGAAGGATTCAAACTTCTAATTTTCAAACTCTCCATTATGATCACTATGAATTATTGATATTTAACATCCTTTGAATCTAAGTAGAAAAAAGTCTAAATTCCTCAAATGACTCACTCTTATGTGCTAATAATCTAGCCCAAGTAAATTTGGAGTAGCCATATACTATAACAGCTCCAAATATCTTTCCTTCTAGGCTAGCTATGCTAACTGGTCCAAATAGGTCCATATGAAAGGCTTTTAGTGGCCTAGAGGTGTTAATGTCTATGATTGAATTAAATGAAGACTTAATTTATTTTCCTAGTTGGCAGACATCACATAGGTCGTCCGTAGTGAAGTCTAACTTAGGTATGCCTCAAATTAGGTTTTTCTAAGTGATATTCCTAAGAGACTTCATGCTTGCTTGACATAGTCTCCTATGCCATAGAAAAGACTCTTTAATTATAGTTTTTAAGTACAAGGAATTTGAATATTTAATACAATTCAAGTCTAACATGTAAACATTGTTCATTCATTTTCCTTCTAACACAAGTTTTCCATTTAAACTTATCATGCATTTGTCAGAAAGAAATTTGAGATCAAAACCTCTATCCTACAGTTGACTAATACTTAATAAATTATACTTTAAACCATTAACTATTAAATATTTTCAATCTTAAAGTTTTTAGAGTTACCAATTATACATGAGCCCACCGCTTTCCTAGTGGTGTTTGTTGAGATAGTTGCTACTTAGTTTTGTATGTTTGATATTTTTACTACTTGTATGTTTTTGATGATTCCAAATATTATTGATTTGATTATTATTTCTCCTAACATATTTTAAAAGAATTTTTTTGATCTTATGTGTACTAATATTTTGAGGAAAATTACACTCCGGATTATTGAAGACTTCAAATCAAGATCAGTTTAGAGTTTATTATAATTGAAGTCTATATTTTACAGTTTATTGAGTCTAAGAGAGTGTGATTGTAATTGAGTAACTGAGCACACACACACACACACACACCAGGGGAGAGTTTAAAATTCATATGTTTTAAACTGAATATATAGTATGATATAAATTCGTATGGGATGATCTGGTCAGTTATTTTCCCTAACGAGCAGTTGAATGAATAGAAATAAAAATATTTTTTTAAGTATAGATCGTACAGAATGATATAAAAATTGATAGTAGGATGAACGTCTCTGATTTATTCTTGCACGAAGATCGTACGGGATGATATTATTATTTGTACTAGGACAGACGTCTATATTTTGACCTTGAATGAAGATCGTACAGGAGGATATTAAATTTTGTATAGCAACGAACGCCTCTATTTTGACCTTAAACTAAGATCAGACGGGATGATATTAAATTTTGTACAGGGACGAATGGCTTTGTTCTGTTCTCTCACATTTAGTCCCAATGTTTCGTATAGATGAAAATTGAATTTTCTAACTATTCGTCCCGGACAAACCTAGCTCATATCGGATGATGATTGCATATGATATGATTTCATACCAATTCACAATAGGTTCGTATATAATAATATTTGAACTATTTGTATGTACGAACATATGATCGTACAATACGATAATATATGCTCAAAATTAAAATCTTCAATTTTCTAGATGGTTTTTCATGTCTTTTGTATAAAAAAGTCAATTTAAAACTGACGTGAATACTTCTTCTAATTCTGTTTAGGTGAATTTTCAAGGGCAATTGAAAGAGAGAGTGCGAGAGAGTGTTTGGGAGAGATTTCTTGCTAGTGAAGTGTGAAGGGTTCACAGGGTTACTCAAAGGTAATGATCTCTGTGTGTGATTAGTATTTTTCACTCTTCCACTTGTCTTTCTAGATTGCTCGTGAGAAGATCTTTGAAGAAGATCCGATTCTCTACCGACACATGGATAGTACAAACAGACGAAGGTACTCTGCCTACACTTAGAGGGTATGAAAGGATGAAGGTACCCTACCTACACTTGGAGGGTGTGAAAGGATGAAGGTTCTATACCTAGAATTAGAGGGTGTGAACAGCCGAAGGTACTCTACCTATACTTGGAGGGTGTGAAAGGATGAAGGTACTCTGCCTACACTTAGAGGGTGTGAAAGGATGACGGTTCTTTACCGCATCGGGGATTGGTGGAAAAGAGTTTTGTAAATGCTTCTCTGCCTTGCTATGGGGGCAAACGGAGAGTCACTTTTGTAATAGTACAATACCTGAAGTGGAAGGCTTCAGGGAGTGGATGTAGGTCATGTTTGACCGAACCACTATAAATCTTTGTGTCTTTTATTTTTTTGCTGCTTACTGCAAGTTATTAATTCCATGATTGAAAAGTTATTTTGAATACTTTAATTAACTTACTTTGTATATTAATAAGTTTCAAATTTTAAAATCCAAGAAGAAAATTTTAAATTACTAATTTACCCCTCTCTTAGTTATCCTTGGTACATTAGTTTAGGTTTAACAGCCTATTCTAGATTCAACAATAATCAACAAGTGGTATTAGAGCATTGTTTCAAAACTATAAGTTTAGACTACTTTTTGATAAACGAGCATGGATACTTTTGGAAATCGGAGCACACCCAAAGGTCATTCGATCACTAGATCTCCTTTATTTGAAAATATCCCTTTCAATTTTTGGAAAACACACATGTCTACATTTTTATAGTCATTAGATTATCGTATGTGGATCTTAGTACAAGAAGGGAATACAAAACCAACTATATTAGTTGATGGTGTTAGAGTTAAAACACCCTTTGTTAAATGGATTGTAGAATAACATGAATTATCACAATTAAATGCAAAATATTTAAACAATTTCTTTTGTGCACTTAAGTCAAAAGACTACTTGCGGGTTTGCACTTGAAAAAGTGGAAATGACATATGTGATAGACTTTGTATCACTTATAAAGGGACTAATGAAGTAAATCAATCTAAACTAAACATCTTATTACATGATTATGAATTGTTTCGCATAAAACCCAATGAATCTATTTCTGCCATATACATAAGATTCACTTAGATAGTCACTTCTTTATATGCATTAGGTAGAAAACTAACAAATGCTAAAATGGTTAATAAGATTCTTCATTGTTTGCCTAATGCATATGATGCTAAAATAACTATAATTATAGAATCTAAAGATTTGAATTTTTACTATATTGATAATCTTCTTTGTTCACTAATTGTTAACGAGCAAGGAGTGAGTCAAAGAAAGATTGATGCAGGAGAACAACAAAAGGAGAAGAATGTTGCACTGTAAGTGGAGGAGTCGTAGAGTGATATATCGCAACCTGAGGATGAGGATTACATAGCTTTAATGACTGGACAATTCAGGATCTTTCTAAAAAAAAAGCAGAGGATATGCCAATAGTGGAATAGAGGTAAGTTCAATAGGAATATTGAGGTTTCTAATGACGCGATTTACCACGAGTGTAGGAAACCTGGGCATATAAAGTTAGACTGCCCAAATCTTAAAGCCACTACTAGCAAGGAGAAGGTAGAGGAGAAACCAAATGTGAAGAAGGAAAAGAAGAGATTTCAAAGAGCTTTTATGGCGGACTCAGCTTCAGATTTGTCAGAAAAAGAATAGGAGGAAGTCACCAACTTATGCTTAATGGCTGATAGTATCTATCAGTCAAAATAAGAGGAGGTATGTGACTTAACATATGCTGAACTTTTAGATGTTTCTGAAAGAATTCATGACACATATAGGAAGCTAAAGAAAATGCATGCTAGTCTTAATTTAGAGATACAAGAATTACAAAGAGAACACGAAGTCCTTATGAAATATCATGCATTGATAGACAACAACCACATGAGCTTACTTGATAAATTTGAAAACTTGAATAAGGAGAATGAGATTTTAAAATCATCCTATGATCAATTGGAAAAAGAATTAAAGAATTAAACACATTTATAAAATTAAAAGTAAAAGTTCATGAGGAAAATAGGAAACCACCAACACTTGAAGACTTTACCAATCCTATTTTGTATCCCAAATTTTTACAACCTAGGAAGAGACAAAGTAATTATAGAAGATTGAGAAATCCATTTTCTAGAGTTAAATATTTTTCTTATGTGATGATTGGACATATAGAACACACCTGTACATTGGATAGGAAAACTCTTTTAGTGTGGAAACCTAAGATGCATAAACCTAGACATATCATACATGCATTATTTTTAATTTACCAAAATGTGGGTTGGGTTCCTAGGTCTAACATTTGATATTTTTTGTAGGCACTCTCATACAAAGACTCATGAGAGCATTTGGTACCTGTATAAAAATTTCTCAAAGCATATGACTGGAGACACTAAGAAATTTATATCGTTGGAAGCCAGAAGTGGAGGAAGGGTTACACTGGGAGATAACACCACTAGGAAGGTGGTTGGACCAGGTATGATTGGAAACTTGTAAAACTTTTTCATAGAAAATGTACTGCTTATAGAAGGCTTAAAGCATAATCTATTGAGTATTGGCCAGCTATATGATAAAGGACACAGTGTTAAATTTTTTCTTTCTAGCTGCATATTAAGCTTAAATGGTAATGATGTTTTACATGATTTAAGGGTAAATAATATTTATATGCTAGATTTAAATTGTATAAAAACTCATGATGCTTTTTGTTTGAAAACTATTTTTGATGAGTCATGGCTATAACATAGGAGACTTTGTCGCTCTAGCATAAAAAATCTTAGGAAAATTACCCAAAAGGATTTGGTTAGAGGTATACCAAAACTAGACTTTACTAGGGATAACCTTTATGATGCTTGTCATTTAGGAAATATGTGAAGTCCTCTTTTCAGTCGAATAAATATCTTATAACTAGTAAACTTTTGTAGATTTTATATATGGATATTTTTAGATCAGTTGGAACTGTAAGTTTAGGAGGGAAGGTATACGGATTTGTAATTGTTGTTGATTTTTCTTGATTCACTTGGGTTAAATTCTTATATCATAAGAATGAATCATTTGAGGAGTTTAGAGATTTTTTGACTTGGATTCAGAGAAAATTAGGATGTAAGATTTTAACAATTCAAAGTGGTCATGATGATGAATTTTAAAATGAGAGATTTGGAGATTTTTGTAAAGAGAAAGGAATAGATCACAATTTTTCTACACCTAGAATCCCTCAGTGGAATGGGATAGTCGAAAGAAAGAATAGAACATTAATACAAGCTGCTCGAGTCATATTGGCATAATATTCACTTTCTAAATATTTTTGGGCTGAAGCGGTTAGCACTGCATGTTATGTTTTGAATAGGGTGAATATTAGATCGAAATAAAATAAAATACCCTATGAGCTTCTTAAAGGGAGAACACCTAATTTATCACATTTGCATATTTTTGTATGTAAGGTGTTCATACATAATAATGGAAAATCTGCCTTAGGAAAATTTGATCGTAAATCAGATGAAGGAAATTTTCTTGGATACTCTAGTATTGGAAAATCTTATAGAGTATTTAACAAAATAACTTTGGTAATTAAGGAGACCACACATGTTGTGTTTAATGAATCTAGAATTTTGGAAGAGCCAATTTTGGAAGAGGAAGAAATAAAAAATAACTCTAAAAGAATTGAGAACGTTAATTTGAAAGAAAATTTGGAGTTAGAAAACTCATTGACTAGAGTTTTAAGATTTTCTAAAAACCACCCTAAGGAACTTATTTTAGGTGAAGCTAGTAAGGGTGTTAGGACTAGGTGTGGAATAAGCAAAGAAGTTAATCATTCTACCTTTATTTCAATGATATAACCCACAAATATAAATCAAATACTTTCAGATGAATTTTGGATTTTGGTAATACAAGAAGAATTAATTCAATTTATGAGAAATGATATTTGAGAATTAATTATAAGGCCAAAGGATTAAAGTGTAGTTGGAACTAAATGGGTATTCAAGAACAAAATGAATGACTTAGGAGTTATTGTTAGGAATAAGGCTAGATTGGTGGCTAAGGGGTATAATCAGATTGAAAGAATTGATTTTGAGGAGACTTTTGCCCTTATAGTGAGACTTGAAGCAATTAGGGTTTTGTTAGCCTTTACCTTTTTAGAGAATTCAAATTATTTCAAATGGATGTAAAAAGTGCCTTTTTAAATGGAGTAATTCAAGAGGATATTTATGTTGAACAACCTCCAAGTTTTGAAAATTAAAAATACCCAAATCATATTTTTAAATTAAAAAAGGCATTGTATGGATTAAAACATGCAACTAGGGCTTGGTATGAGAGGTTGAGTACCTTCTTACTGGAGAGATCTTTTGAAAAAGGAAGTGTGGACATAACTCTCTTTTTGAAGAAAGTGGAAGAGGATATACTCATTGTATAAATTTATATTGATGATATCATCTTTAGATCTATAAATAAAAATCTTTGTTATGATTTTTCTAAAATGATGAGTAGTAAGTTTGAGATGAGTATAATGGGAGATTTGAGTTACTTTCTAGGCCTTAGCATCAAGCAAATTGAGATTGGAATATTTCTTAGTTAGTCAAAGTATGTTAAGGACATTTTCAAAAAGTATGAAATAGACAATGCTAAACCTGTTAGTAAACCTATGAGTTCATCAGTTTAGTTGGATAATGACCTAAAGAAAAAATCTATTGATTAAAAAAAAATTAGGGGAATAAATAGATCTTTGCTTACTTGACTGCTACCAGACCCGATATTATATTCAGTATTTATTTGTGTGCTAGATTTTAATCAGATATAAAAGAATCACATTTGATAATAGTAAAAAAGATTTTGAGATATCTCTTGGGAAATCAGAACTTATCGATTTGGTATCCTAAGTTTAGCTCTTCATTTGAAATAATTGGATATTTAGATTCAGACTTTACAGGTTGTAGGGTTGATAGAAAGAGTACTTCTGGAACTTGTCAATTCATAAGAAATTCTCTAGTTTCTTGATCCACTAGAAAATAAAATTCCGTAGTGCTATCTACTACTGAAGCTGAATAGTGCCTTAGGAAGTTATGTGGCACAAGTTCTTTGGTTAAAATAATAGTTAATTGATTTAGAATTTATAATAGGTACAGTTCCAATTTATTATGATAACACTAGTGCTATTTACATTTCAAATAATCCCATTCAACATTCTAGAACCAAACATATAGAAACAAGACATCATTTCATAAGGGATAATGTATCCAAATGAGAAATTTAACTTAACCATGTTTCAACTGAAAATTAAATTACAGATATTTTTATAAAATCACTAGCTTTTGATACTTTTAGTATATTAAGAATAAGGCTTGGTGTGATTGATTTGAATACAAAATTAAAAATCTTCTACAAACTTGATATGTGTTATTTGTGTGTTTTTCTATTTTTATATTTTATGTGCTTATTTGTGTTTGTGATTTTGTGTTTTTGTGTTTTGTGGGATTTTGAAATGTTTTTACATTGGATTTCTTATTTTTAATCTAGCGTGCAAATTTTTTAAAGTGTTATATTGGTACTACACGAAATTTTTTTTGTCCCGTATGAATTCTATAGCATGTCGATCAATGCTTTGAATTGATTGGGTAATATTTTCATTTTCCAATACATATCATATTATACATTTTTTGTATCCTCCCGGATGATTTGTATTACTTCATATGTACGCACCTAGATAGTTATCCGGGAAGAATCAATTATAATAACTGATCATACGTATGAACCCATAGTTTGTATGTACGAATCACGTGTTATTCAATACGGGGGATGAATCTAATCATCATTAAAATGATCTTAAATAACCAATCATCCTGGACGAGCACCTGTTCATCTGTACGATCGTATGGTTAAAAAGCCTGTACGAAAGGATGCCTCATAAATTATTTGATTACAAAAGTTATTTCATTTTGAACGTACTCATTCGTATATATGAAATTTATTATGTCATGTATGAACCTCTTTTCGTACGTACGAAAGATCATTTTCGTTTAAATAGGAGGGCTTTGGAATTCATTTTCATTCACTTCAATAACCTTTTCCAATCTTTCAAATCTTAGTAATGGTCAATTCTAGCAAGAAGGGTAGACTCATTAAGGGTTTGTCTTCCAGGGGTGGAGATGACAACTTTCTATGTAGGTTTGGCGAGGAATCCTTTCTTAGGTTTGGTTATGCAAAAATTACACCATCTAAAATCCTACTTCAAGAGGATATTCACTTTCAAGTGATGCCTCTTTTTGCTTCCACTCAATTTGCTTTTATCCTTACCTTGAATCTTTCTTGTAACAAAGAAACATTTCACTACTTTTTGGAAAACATGTCATTTAGTGAGGATGCAAGTAGGATCAAATCTTTTGTTTTTAAGAAGAGTTTAGAAATAACTAAGGAAGATTTGGTAACCATTTTGCATTTAAGGACTCAAGGAGTTAGAGCCCGAACTTTGACTCCTACATCTGATTTTGATTAGAATGAAATAAATAAAGTTATTAGAGGAATTAAACAAGTATGTCATTTACCTAGGGTCTCTATTTTGAACCAAAATACAAGGATCATCCAGTATGTTCTTAGAACCTCCATAATTCTTAAGCTGGTGACCGTATCAATATTACTCCTCTTCTATCCACTGTCACTTATCTTATCATGACTGGACAACTAATTGATGAAGCCCAACTTATTATTGATTATATTCATGAGCTTTCTGAAATTGGACATGTCTCACATAAGAGGAAGAAAAACATTACCTTAGGATACCTAGTGATATATATCCTTGAGAAGAAGTTCAATCTTGTTCATCCTGTTCCTCAACTTGAAATACGTATCTAATTCATTAATGCTTCATTTCGAGCACTTTTTGGGAGAGATGATATAAGTGAGGATTCTGAGGGAGAAGGGGGAGCACCTGCACCTGTAATTGCGCCTGCTCATGGACCTGACTTTCAGGAGATGTTCTAGCACTTTGACTGACTTGAGAGTCATTTTGATCAGCTCGTTGATCAAATTCAGACTCACCTACAGCAGCAGGATACATAATTCCAGCAGAACATGGGTTGGATTCGAGGTCAGTTTGACTCGGTGAACACTAATGTGGCTATGATGAATAGTTATTTTTTCTAATTTCAACCAGCCACCTCCTCTAGACTAGAGCCCCTCACAAATTCAGACTCACCTACAGCAGCAGGATACATAATTCCAGCAGAACATGGGTTGGATTCGAGGTCAGTTTGACTCGGTGAACACTAATGTGGCTATGATGAATAGTTATTTTTTCTAATTTCAACCAGCCACCTCCTCTAGACTAGAGCCCCTTATATATATATATA
>NW_021318619.1:1047977-1058530 GCF_001605985.2 Dendrobium catenatum | reverse complement strand
TTAGAACAGGAAGAAATAGGGGACTTACACACCGGTCCCTCCTTGTTATCCTTAGAGAAACCAACTCTGCCTTCTTTAACTTGATTGCTCTTCTCTATAATAGGCTGCTCCTTGTCTGGAATCAGCTCTCCTTCTTCTAATTGGTCTTCATTACTTAGAACCAGATCTTCTGTTGGGGTGATAATTCTGCCATCAGCTCCATCATTTCCTTCTTCCATAATTACTTTTTCATTTCCCATCTTCTTAACAAACATAGCTTTACTGGATTTAACTGAAATGCTCTTATGAATTGGCTTTCTTCCTTTCTTATTACTGAAAAGAATCCATGGTCCATACGTTGGGTTTTCTACAGCAATATGCTCTTTACCTCTGCTATCAACCTCTGAAGTAAATCTAGCTCCCACTTTATCATTGCCGACTTTATTACAGATTTTACCACAATCATTCTTCAGGTGCCCAATAACTCCACATTCAAAGCAAAGATTGGCTACCTTTTCATATTCCACTTTTTGAAAAAACCTCCCTGAGATACTATCCACCCAAATTCCCAAGGGAAGAGGCTAATCAAGTTTCACCCTCACACAAATTCTAGTAAATTCTCTCCTTCCCCATTGGAAAAGATTCCCATCCATCATCAAAGGGAATCCAATTCTAGAAGCTATTCTAGCTATATTATCTTCATCCCAACATTGAAAGGGAAGGTTAGGCATCCTAACCCATATAGGAGATGTCAGCCCCTTCATGGAGTTAGCTAAAAATTCAGTGGACCATCTTTCCATACCCACGATATGCTCATTGATAAACCATGGTCCCCCTGATAGAACTGCTTCCATCATCTCCTCCGATTGAAAAGAGCATAAAAACCACCCTTTTCCTAGAGTGGTAAAGTGAAATTGACCGAAATGTTTCCACTGACTTCTTATCTCCCAAGCAACCAGATGAGACACCAATTCTCTACCAAACACCTTTATCACAATAGAGTTTGAAAGTTTTTCAGAATTCTTAACTTCCAGAGCTTCATTCATTTTAACAGCTTTCCCATCTTCAGAAATCATGCTTTCATCTTCTTTGAAATCAATTTTGATGTAAGGTTTATTACTCCAGGTATTGTTGAAACCGACTTTACCAGAATAACTCGGCATATTATCAAAAACCTTATCAACAGTCAAATGGTTCTCTAAGTTCAGAACCTCATGAGTATTGCTGATACTCGTCTTCACAGGATTCTTCTTCATCTCTATATCCGAGTTAATACTTGAATTAACAAATCTGTTTACGAATAATTTCATTCCAGAGGAAGAAGCATCGGGATCCAGGAAATTAATACCAGATTGCAATTTTTCAGTGCCTGGAGTACTTTTGGATTCAGAATCCACAATTCCTTTACCTTTACCTTCGACATAAATGATATTTCTAGGCTCTGCTTCAAATACATCTCTGATCACCAACAGACCATTCAATCTCTTCATACGAACATCCAAGTGTTGAGGAGAAAATAACTTCTCGTTCATCTTCGAATAAATCTTAGAATTACCAATAAAGGATGGAGGTCTGGTCGCCGGCGCCTGAGAAGGCCGGCGACTCTCCTCTGTCATCTTCTCCCTCCCTTCCTGAGAAGCAGGAGCAAAAATCGGGAAAAGAAATTTGAATTTCTCTGTAGTTTCTCTCTCTAACCGAAAAAGCTGGAGTTTCTCTCTCTAGTGGCAATCCGATGAAATCTTTTTGTCATATAATATGATTAGGATTATATAGTATAATTTATCAAAAATTTCAAGTGTTTAATTTTTAGCCCACTCATGAGTGTGTGCTTGGTTGTCTTGTTAACATACAAATACTTCCATAAATGACTCAAAAAAATAAATAAAACACAAAATATTTTTATAAGTTGAGCTATACTCAATGATGTAATTTATTGAGTTTTCTTCTTTGGCTTTGGTCTATGTATATTGTACCTATAATATTAGAGGCACATAAAGAAATAGGTTATATATATAAAGAAGAGAGCCAAAAGTGATCTAGCCAGTAATATTTCAAATAATCAAAACACTAGGTTGGGCTCAAAGATTTCAATGATATGTCTCTTTTTTATGATGACAAATATTATTGAGTCCCTGATCATGTGGTGGTGGTTATAATTGAAGTTAGTGATGAAGGGATAAAAAATTCTCCTAAAACCAAGCCCTATCCTCCTGGTGTTGCTATCTCATCTCCTTCTCATAAGGCTACATTTACTCCCATCGTGTGGTGGAATCCTAAATTTTTTTATCTAATTTTAACTCATGTTAAATAAATAGTGTAGTTCATAATTCTAGAGTAGGAAACTAGACTACATGGGCTAGGAATCCCCCTTCTTTCTTTTGTACCATACTCTACCTAATTCTATGGTCCTCAACACCGATCACTATAAGGAAGGTGGATTGAACTATCAGTGAAGTAATTGGAGAAGTGATTTGCTAGTGTAGGTTAAATGAGGAGATACTTTACATCTAGTAAAAATGATATGATGTGGCCTAATGGTAATTTCTACATATGATAGTGTTCCCTAGTATTTCTAATGGTAGTCAAATTTTTAATGTAATGGATTATCATATAAGTGACATTTATTTTGCTTCCATTCATACAAAAATAGGTCATAATTGAGAGAATTAGGGTAATGTTTAACCTATCACCAACTTTAGGGTTAATTAAGTGTTGACAGTGGTTGGTGATGGTTATAGGGCTATTCCTAATTGTGAGGTTTACCTTTCCAAATATTATTGATTTGATTATCATTTCCCCTAAAATATTTTTGGAAGAATTATTTTTTCTCTTGTGTGTACTAACATTTTAGGGAAATCATACTCCGGATTATTAAAGACTTCAAATCAAGATCAATTTAGAGTTTATTATAATTGAAGTATGTATTTTTCATTTTATTTGAGTCTGAGAGAGTGTGATTGTAATTGAGTAACTATGCACCCACACACTGGGGGAGAGTTTTTAAATTCATATTTTAAAATTGATCATACAGTAAAATATTATTTCATATGGGATGATCTGATCATTTATTTTCCCCAATGAGCAATGGAATAAATAGAGATGACAAAAAGTTTTTCTAAGTATAGTTCATACGTACGATAATTTTTTATCTTACTAGGATGAATGGCTCTATTTTATCCAAATATGAAGATCATATAGATGATAATTAATTTTATACAGGGACGATGTCCTCTATTTTATTCATATATGAAGATCATACAGACGAAATATAATTTTGTATAGGGATGATGTCCTCTATTTTGTTCACATATGAAGATCATATGGACGATATTTTTTGATCGTACAGGGATGAAGTCCTCTATTATTTTATCAAACGAATATCATATGGATAAAATTAATTTTTGTACAGGGACGAACGTCTCAGTTTTGGTTTCATTCATTTCATCTCGACATTTCATGCAAACAAACATTAAAAATTTTTTGTTCATACGAGACAAACATAGTTCATACTGGACGATGATCAAGTATGAAATGTTTTCATACCGATTCACAATGGGTTTATATGCAACAATATTTGAACTATACGGATGTACGAACATTCGACTATACAGTACAATCGTGTATATTCAAATTTGAAATCTTAAGTGTTTGGATGATTTTGTGTCTTTTGTATAAATGATCCACTAAAACTGACTTCTAAAAATCTTTTTTATGTGAATTTTCAAGGGAAATTGTAAGAGAGAGTGTTTGAGTAAGATTTCTTGCAAGTGGAGTATGAAGGATTCACAGGGTTACTCAAAGGTAAGGATCTCTTTATAATTATTTGTTATCACTCTTCCTCTTGTCTTTCTAGATTGCTCATGAGAAGAACTTCGGATAAGATGTGGTCCTTTGCCGACACTTGGCAAGTGTAAAAGGATGAAGGTTCTCTGCCTACACTTAGAGACTGTGAACAACCAACGGTTCTCTCCCGACACTTGGAGGGTGTGAATAGCTGAGGGTACTCTGCCTACACTTGGAGAGTGTAAAAGGAAGATGGTTCTCTACCACATCAGGGATTGGTGGAAGAGAGTTTTATGAAGGCTTATCAGCCTTGCTATGGGGGCAAAAGGAGAGACACTTGTGGTAATAATACAATACCTGAAGTGGAAGACTTTAGGTAGTGAATGTATGTCGTGTTTGACCAAACCACTATAAATCTATATGTCATTTATTTTTTTACTTCATATTTACTTACTGCAAGTTATTTTTTTGTGGTTGAAGAATTGTTTTTAAAACTTTAATTAACTTGCTACAAATTGTTAACTGGTTTCATCTTTTTAAATCCAAGAGAAGTAATTATTTAAATTACCAATTCACCACCCCTCTTAACTAGCCTTGGGACATTAACTTAGGTTTAATAACCAAATTAAGATTCAACAAGAATCAAAAAGTGGTATTAGAGCTTTATTTCAAAATCATAAGTTTAGACTACTTTTTGATTAACGATCATAGCTACATTTGGAAACCGGAACACACCAGAAGGTTACTCTATAACTTGACCTCCTTTATTTGACAACATCCCTTTCAATTTTTGGAAAACATGCATGTCATCATTCTTATAGCCACTAGATTATCGTAAGTGGTTCTTAGTTCAAGAAGGGTATACAAAAGCAACTAGATTAGTTGATGGGATTAGAGTTAAAATTCCCTTTGTAGAATGGACTGTAGAACAACATAACTTAGCACAACTTAACGCTAAATGTTTAAACAATTTCTTTTGTGCACTTAAGTCAGAAGACTACATGCGGGTTTCCACTTACAAGTTTAGAAAGGACAAATTGGATAGACTTTATATAACTTATGAAGGGTCTAACGAAGTTAAGCAATCTAGACTAAAAATTTTGTTACATGACTATAAATTGTTTTACATGAAACCCAATGAATCTATTTCTGACATGTATACAAGATTCATTCAAATAGTCACTTTTTTACATGTATTGGGTAGGGACTAATAAACACAAAAATGGTTAATAAAATTTTTTGTTATTTTCTTACTTCATATGATGCTAAGATATTGTAATTACAAATTCTAAAGATTTGAATGTTTACTCTATTGATAATCTCCTTGGTCACTAATTACCTACGAGCAAAGAGTGAGTCAAAGAAAGATTGATGCAAGTGAACACTGAAAGGGGAAGAATATTGCACTGAAAGTGGAGGAGTCGGAGAGTGATCTATCAAAACCTGAGGATGAGGACGACATTGCTTTGATGACTAGAGAGTTTAGAAGCTTTCTGAAAAGGAAACAAAAGAGACGCCAATAATGGAACAGAGATAAATTTAATAGAATTTTTAAGATTTCTAATGATGTGATTTGTTATGAGTGCAGGAAACCTGGAGATATAAAGTCAAACAGCCCAAACCTAAATGCCACTCCTAGCAAGGAGAAGGCAGAGGAGAAATGAAATGTGAAGATGGGAAAGAAGAGATTCCAAAGAGCTTTTTGGGTGGACTCGGCTTTAGATTCGTCAGAAACTAAAGAGGAGGAGGAAGTCACCAACTTGTGCTTAATGGCTGATAATCTTGATCAGTCATATCAAGAAGAGGTATGTGACTTAACCTATGATGAACTTTTAAACATTTCTGAAAGAATACATGAAGCATATAGGAAGTTAAATAAAATGCATGCTAGTCTAAATATAGAATTACAATAACTGTAGAGAGAACATAAAATTCTTAAGAAAGATCATGCATTATTAGATAACAACCACATGAGCTTACCTGATGAGTTTGATAACTTGTATAAGGAGAATGAGATCTTAAAAACATCCTATGCTCAATTAGAAAAAGAAGTTAAAAGGTTTAAGGATGAATCAAATAATAAAGAGCACTATTTGAATTTTGATAAGAAAAATTTAAAAGGTATGAACACATTTTTGAAATTAAAAGTACTAGCTCTCGAGGAAAATAGGAAACCCCCAACACTTGAAGATTTTACTAATCCTATTTTGTATCCCAAATTTTTACAACTAAGGAAGAGATAGAGTAATTATAGAAGATTGAGAAATCCATTTCCTGGAATCAAATATTATTCTTGTGGCATGTTTGAACATATAGCACACACTTGTACTTTAGATAGGAGGACCCATTTAGTGTGAAAACCTAAGATGCATAAACTTAGACATATTATATATGCATCTATTTTTAATTTGTCAAAAGGAAAACCCAAACAAGTTTGGGTTCCTAGGTCTAACATTTGATAATTTTTCAGGCACGCTCTCATATAAGGCCTCAAGAGAGCATTTGATACTTGAACAGTGGTTGCTCAAAGAATATGACTAGAGATACTAAGCAATTTATATCACTGGAAGTCAGAAGTGGAGGCAGGGTTACACTTAGAGAAAATACCACTAGGCAGGTGGTTGGATCATGTATGATTAGAAATTTTGAAAACTTTTATATTAAAAATATGCTACTTGTAGAAGGCTTAAAGAATAATTTGTATTAGCCAGCTATGTAATAAAGGATACAATGTAAAAATATTTCCTACTAGTTGTATATTAAGCCTAAATGGTAATAATGTTTTGCATGGTTTAAGGGTAAATAATATTTATATGCTGGATTTAAATTGTATCAAAATTTCTACTATTTTTTATTTGAAAACTATTTTTGATGAGTCATGGCTTTGGCATAGGACACTTTGTCACTCTAGTATAAAAAATTTAAGGAGTATTACTTAAAAGAACTTAGTGAGAGGTATGTCTAAATTAGACTTTACCATGGACCACCTTTGTAATGCTTGTCAATTAGGAAAACAGGTGAAGTCCTCTTTTAGTCCAATAAGGATCTTAGAACTAGTAAGCCTTTGGAGATTTTACATATGGATCTTTTCGGACCGGTTGGAACTATAAGTCTAGGAGGAAAGATATACGAATTTATTATTGTGGATGATTTTTATAGATTCACTTGGGTTAAATTCCTATATCATAAGAGTGAATCATTTGAGGAGTTTATATATTTTTTAACTTGGATTCAGAGGAAACTAGGATGTGAGATTTTAATGATTCAAAGTGATCATGGTGGTGAATTAGAAAATAAAAAATATGAGGTTATTTATAAAAATAAAGGGATTGATCACAATTTTTCTGCTCCTAGAACCCCTCAGTAGAATGGGATAGTCGAAGGAAAGAAAAGAACATTAATAGAAGCCGCTCAAGCCATGTTGGCAGAATATTCACTTTCTAAGTATTTTTGGGTTAAAGTGATTATCATTGTATATATTATATTCTGAATAGGGTGAATATTAGATCAAATTTGAACAAAACACCCTATGAGCTTCTTAAGGGCAGAACACCTAATTTGTCACATTTATATGTTTTTTGTTGTAAGGTGTTCATAAATAATAATGGAAAATCTACCTTAGGAAAATTTGATCCAAAATAAGATAAAGAAATTTTTTTAGGATAATCTAGTGTTGGAAAATCTTATAGAGTATTCAACAAAAGAACCTTGGTAGTTGAGGAGACCACGCATGTTGTATTTAATAAATCTGAAATTTTAGAAGTGCCAAATTTGGAAGAGGATGAGATAGAAAATAACTCTCAAAAGATTGAGAAGATTACTTTGGATGAAAAGTAGGAGATAGAAAACCCGTTGCCTAGAGATTTGAGATTTTCAAAAAATCACTCAAAGGAATTGATTTTTGGTGAACCTAGTGAGGGTGTTAGGACTAGGCTTGGATTAACCAAAGAAGCTAATAATTCAACTTTTATTTCTATGATAGAACCCAAAAATAGATCAAATACTTTTGGATGAATTTTGGATTTTGGTAATGCAAGAAGAATTAAATCAATTTGTAAGAAATGAAGTTTGGGAATTAATTGCAAGGCCAAAGGATCAAAGTGTAGTTCGGACTAAGTGGGTATTTAAGAACAAAATGAATGATTCAAGAGTTGTTAGAAATAAGGCTAGATTGGAGGCTAAGGGGTAATGAGATTGAAGGCATGGATTTTGAGGAGACTTTTACCCCTGTAGTGAGACTTAAAGAAATTAAGGTTTTGTTAGCCTTTGCCTATTTTAGAGGATTAAAATTATTTCAAATGGATATTAAAAGTGTCTTTTTGAATGGGTTGATTCAAGAGGATGTTTATGTTGAACAAACTTCAGGTTTTGAAAATTTAAAATACCTAAATTATGTTTTTAAATTGAAAAAGGAATTGCATGGATTGAAACAGGAAACTAGGGCTTGGTATGAGAGGTTGAGCACTTTCCTACTGGAAAGATTTTTTGAAAAATTAAGTTTCATCACAACTCTCTTTTTAAAGAAATTGAGAGACAATATATTCATTGTACAAATTTATGTTGACGTTATCATCTTTGGATCTACAAATAAAAATCTTTATGGTGATTTTTTTAAAATAATGAGTAGTGAATTTGAGATGAGTATAATGACAGATTTGATTTACTTTCTAGGCTTTAGTATTATGCAAATTGAGGAGGGTGCATTTTTTGTCAGTCAAAGTATGTTATGGAAATTCTCAAAAAGTATAAAATGGATAATGTTAAATCTGTTAGTACACCTATGAGTTTCTCAGTTTAGTTAGATAAGGACCTAAAGGAAAAATCTATTAATCAAAAGAAATTTAGGGGAATAATTGGATCTTTGATATATTTGACTGATAGTAGACTCGATATTATGTTCTGTGTTTATTTGTGTGCTAGATTTCAATTAGATCCAAAATAATCATATTTGGCAGTAGTGAAAAAGATTTTGAGGTATCTCCTTGGAACTCAAAACTTATGAATTTTGTATCCTAAGTTCAGCTCTTCATTTGAAATAATCAGATATTTAGATTTAGACTTTACAGGTTGTAGGGTTGATAGAAAGAGTACATCTGGAACATGTCAATTTATTGAAAATTCTTTAGTTTCTTGGTCCAATAGAAAATAGAATTCTATAGCCCTATCTACTACTGAAGCTGAATACATCGCCTTAGGAAGTTGTGTGGCACAAGTTCTTTGGTTGAAATAATAATTGATTGATTTAGGAATTATAATAGGCACAATTCTAATTTATTGTGATAACACTAGTGCCATTTGCATTTCAAAAAATCCTATTCAATATTCTAGAACTAAACATATAAACATAAGGCATCATTTCATAAGGGATCATATATCTAAGGGAGAAATTGAATTGAATCATGTTTCAACTAAAAATCAACTTGCAGACATTTTTTCAAAATCACTAACCTTTGATACTTTTAGTACTTTAAGAACAAGTCTTGGTGTGATTGATTTGGATGCTTAATTAAGAATTTTTTGCAAACTTGATAGATGTGTTTGTGTGTTTACTATTTTTGTATGTAATGTGTGTATTTGTGTTTTTATAGTTTTGTGTTTTGTGTGATCTTGAAATATTTTCACATCAGATTTCATATTTTTTATCGATCGTGCAAATTGTTTTAAGTATTATATTCATATTGTACTAAATAATTTTTGACCTGTAGAAATTCTGTAGCAGGTCGATCGTTGTTTTGGTCTGCTTGCGTATCATTTTGATTTTTTGTACATGTCATACTGTACGATATTCATATCATCCTGAATGATTTGTATAACTTCGTATGTACACATGTAAATGATTATACGGGTAGAATCAGTTATTAAAACTAATCGTATGTACGAACCTGGAGTTCGTACATACGAACTGGTGGGAAAAATTATGTATCACCATGCAGATTTTGATTTCTCCTATTTTGTAAACGAATACTGCATTGAGAATAAAGTACAATCTCAAGAGATTGACACAATATTCTACAATGGATTCAATATCAAAATAGGGTTTTGAAAATTGATATTTCTATAATCAAACACAGTTTAGAGAATAACATATTATTTCGAAAAATAAATATGAAATTCTTAAGTATGTGTTTAAAAATAAAAATAAGCTTTTTTAAAAATTTTATCCATTCTTTTATTAGATATGACAAGAAGAATTTTATATCATCTTAAAAGACGAACATAACATTCTTCAAGACATCCAAAAATAAGAATGAGTTTTATAAAATTCATCATTTCTAAAATTGAATATAACAAATAGGATATTACATTATCTGAAAAGATAATAATAACATCTTATAAGTATATTTAAGATTAGAAATGAAGTTTTTAAAGACATCTGCATTCCCAAAGATTCTTCCCTTATTTTATATGAATAAAATAAGGTTTATTTTAGTCTGGGGTTCTCAAATCCCTATAAGAGCAAGATCCTATAGTTAATTACATCTTAGGAGGGATACTCCTAAGAAAACTCTCGATTAAAGCAGTGATTTCATACCGTTTTGATTACAAAGTAGAAGACAAGAAACATAAATAAAAATTTTTCAAGGAGAAACCTCAATGTTGAACATTTATTAGTGAGTCAAAGGAGGAAAAGTAAGAGGTGCCAGATTCTGAGAGGCTCAGAGGCAACCTCAGTCTATCCTACGTTGGGCTTTATATTTTAAGAGAAAATTTTATGTATAAGTTGACATTTTATTAGAAATTTGGGATTTTATTCCCGGAGGGTGAGGACTTAAGATCTAAAAAGAATCTTC
>NW_021318619.1:1016958-1046778 GCF_001605985.2 Dendrobium catenatum | reverse complement strand
GGCCCCTAAACTTATGTAAGGTGAAAAATGTCTAGAAATTCAATTAATATTTTAGACTCTTTTTAATTTGTATCTAATGCATTGCATGCTAATTGACTCGAATGCATATATATTTAGCATTAAAATTAGGCTTAAAAAATACGTTTTTCCCTAATTGTGTCACAACTTCCTTGACGACCACCGCCATAGGTCAGTGGCTCACGTGGACCAGAACGCCGCAGGCGGGGAGGTGGGCCTAACAAGGAGAAAGTATTAATATGCTTATGCTGACTCTCGCGGTCCCGAGTTACTTTTAGATCGTTAGAGTTACTATGTGACCTAAAAATTTTTATTTAAAATAACAAGTAGAAAGAATTTAAGCGTTACCCTTAATAAAAAAAATCTCTCTGATTCGAATCCAGGCTAAACAAATAAGGCATGCAAGAGTCCTAAAAAATTCTACTCACAAACAATGTAAAACAATCAATTTAATAAATCAAATATAATGTCCAATGTCCATATACAACCCGAAATTTGCAAAAAAGTAAAGTGGTCGGGCACCACTGACAACAAAACCCAGATTCTAATCCTAAGAATGACGCAAGTGATTTTTGAAATGGGATATACTGTTTCCTTGGAATCTTCATTTCTTCATCTTTTTCTTCAACTTCTCGTTCTGTTTTTCTTCTTCTATAAACTTCTGGATCCGCCGGGTTCTGCGATACCCCAATGAAAAGAAACTCATCCCTGAGAGGGGTATTATTTATTTTTCCATTTGGATATTGAAGTCATCTAAATTGGCTTTCCAAATAAAAGAGAATATCCTCTTAAGGTATATTCCCTTTCTTAGATTCAATTGGATGTAATTCCCATTTTCAAATTCAGCATTCAGCCATATTTGACTTTTAATACATTACATGTACATTCACATTTACATCACAAAAAGAAAAAGAAAATCAGACCACCTGCAGGTTATCCCAACAAAAATTCATCCCAAGCCGTTATATATAGCATTTAAATTAAATCACTCAGCCACACTTGGCCACACCTCTTCTTATTTGGGACTAGGCAACTGGAGTACTTGTAGCATTTAATATAAATTTTTATTTAATTAGCCCCCTTTTCATCTGCCTGCAAGAGTGTAACCACTGCAGAAATCATAAAAATTTTATTAACAACCAGATCGCTCCTAACCTACGGGTAATCTAATCGTCAACCAAATCACAACACAGAGTGCAGTAAAAATAAATAAACAAACACACCAACAATTTTACAACCAGCATGCAATGAAACTCGAGAAAAAGCCCGTCACAGTGCAGTAAGGAAATAAACACCGGCCTAACCTAAAACTAAAGTCGGTTGTCCTAACAAACAATTCTAAGTGTGTGTAACAGGTTGTGTGGTTTTGATATGTCCTATATAGGTTAATTATTGACTAAAGTTTTCTAATTGATTGAATTTTAATTTAAAAATGTTCACTAATTCTAGGGTAAGATGTCACTAAGTTTTCTATGTTATATGTTTCTATCCTAAAGTGTACATGCATCCTAAGTCTAAGTTTTCTAAGACCCGGTCCTTAATTATTGTCCTTAAGTGTCACTACTGTTATACAGGATAAAAATATTTGTTATCACTAACCCTTAGAACTTTACGTGCGTATAAAGGGGTTTTGGGATCTAAAATAAAACAAAAGTAATTCTAATAAAATTGAAGTTACGACATGGACCTAAAGGAAGGGTTCACGCATACCACATCAAGGGGTCCCTAAAGGTTTTTTTAAGTTTAGAATACTCACAGTCATCGGGGGCTACGACCCGGTGGTTCCGCCCGTAGCACCTCTACCCGGTTGGATAGAGGCGACTGACGCCTTTAGCTCCTTGTACTTTTGTTCCCTCGACCGGTTCCATTCATCGTAGTTCATGCAAATAAACAGGAAAAATAAGGAAAATAGGGATTAGAAGTACTTTTAATAAATAATTGAAATTTACTGAAAATAAAGACGTACCTTTCTCCGGGCTTGAATACCGGTTCTGTTGACTTTGTTTTTGGATCTTTTCACTTTTGAATGCGTATTTTATATTCTTCCAATATTCTCCCCAAGGCACGAGAAAGGGGAAATAAAAGGAGAGAGATAATTTTTGCTTTCTTTTATTATTTACCCAAATCAAATATTTTTCTAACACAAACTCTCTCTCTTCTCAAAACCATACATCTTCAACTTTCAAACATACATTTTTCTCTTAGCACTCACATTCATAAATCACCTTTTAAAATACACACCTTTCTTTTAACACAACTATTTTTTTAAAACATTTCAATTTCCACACAAACATTTCTCAAAACACTTTTCTTTTCAATACAATTCTTAAAACATTTCTCCTTTAAACTCACTACACATTCTTTTCCACTTTTCAAAACATACAAATCATTTTTCAAATTCGAAACACTTTACTTTTCACCTTTCTAACACAATACCTTTCCAACATACACTTCTACATTTCAAACATACAATCTCCATTTCTCACTTTTCAAAAACTTCAAGTCCAATTTTTCAAAACATATATTTTCACCATTCTTAAATTTTTAAACGTACACCTTTCTCATCTTTCCAAAATCATACATTTCATACATATATAATTTTAAAGCATTCAAAACCTTTCCAAACACATAGTCATCAAAGCATTTCACTTTTCAAAACTACATACTTTATCTCCCCACACGTTTCATTTTACTAAAATTCCTACATCTCACCTTTCAAAAAACATAAAACTTGTTTCATTTCACTATTAAAATATCAAAGAGAAAATAAAAAAAAAACATTCATTAATTGATTATGAGAACTAATCACTAATGAAGCTTAAGCAAATGATTCAAGAAATCCTCTCAAATTTTGTAAAGACCGAGCAAACTAATCAACAAGAGTTTAATATTTTGTTTCTCATTATTTCTTTGCTATAAAAAAATGACAACTCAAGAATAACAACATCTAAGTTAAGAGGAGATGATTCATATGCCCTTGTAAACTTAACAAAAATTTGATCTATAGATAGTTCATTTCAAAAGAAAGAAAATGTAGACCCAACATGTTACAAACTTGATCAGAAACAATTAAACACTTTCAATCTGATTTATTCTAAAGGAAGTAGAAATATGAAATCTAGTTAACAATACTTTGCTAGAAATGGGTTTTATAAACATTCATGATTCTAATTAATGGTTGGTCATAAGATTTGGCATGAGAGCCAAGAACTGCAGCTAAATAGTGAAAGAGAATATAGAAGATACCTTGCAAATAGAGGGAGGGTCGATGGTTAAGTTTGTTGTCTACACGAACAAGGGAGGCGGAGACTTCCGTTTGGCTTCCTTGGGTTCGATCAAACGGCAGCTGCTGCTGCAGAGGGTTCGACTACCTTAGGAATCGAGAGAGAGGCGAAGAGGGGGACGTCCGACCTTGGCGTCACACGAAGCAGAGAGCAGGGGCGACGGGTCTGTGAGGAGAGGAGCCGAGAGAAATAGAGAGGAGACCACGGATTGAGGGATGGTCGTTCGTGCAATTTGGAGAGAATGAGTGCTGTATTTCTTGCAAGCAAAGAGGAGAGCGAAGGATTGGGAAGGGAATTCTGCATAGGTCTTGTCACGAGTTGAAAGAGAGAAGGGGAGAAGGCTGGAGGCATGCGGGTTGGAGAGGGGTGCAAATCCGAGAGGGGAGTTCACCTTGATGTAGCACGAAGCAGATGGAGACGATCGAACCTGGCACTTCGCTTGGGCTTCTCACGCCATCCAGAGAGGGAGCTGTTCTGTGCAAATTTCAGAGAGAGAGGTGGAGGGATTTCACCAACTGCTAGGGGAGATCGTGCAGCCTTTCACGCAAGAGAGAAAGGAAGCAGCAGGTGGATTTCGGCCTTGCTGAGGGAGATCGGGAATTCTATCCTTGCTTGCGAACTACTCTGGGGCGGTCGTTTCTTGCGAATTAAGAGACGATGAGGTTAGAAGACTTTGATCGGCAAAGATTGGGGCTTGCGAACGGCTCTGGGGAAAGAAATTATGCGAACTGCCAAGAGGGAGGCAGAGGGCTTCGGTTGTATGAACTGAGAGGAGAAGCAGGAGTCGCGAACTGAATGGGATTTTTGCGAACTGGAGAGGGAGATCGGGTCGAGAAAGTTTCGAACTTGAGAGAGTGGCGCCGTTCGGGTGAGTGGGTTCGTGCGAATTTTTTGAGTGAGGGAGAGAGGGCTTCGCGCGACCTGGAGTAGGGGCGACAGAGAGGTTTTTTGTGAATGAGAATCGATAACCGAGAGCAGTTTATGAATTTGAGGAGTTTGATCATGGGCTGGGTGGTTTCATAAATCAGAATGAGGGAGAGCGTGGGGAGTTCTGTGAACTGTCGAGAGAGAAAATCGAAAAGCTGGTTTCTTTTCCTAAATCTCAATTCAAAACAATTTGACAACTTAGATTGGTTTATGCCTTTAAAGAAAAATCTAAGGGTTAATTCTGATTTGATCAACAAAATAAATTAGACTTTATTTGATGGAATTTTGGGTTTGATTGGTGAATTGATTTGAATCCAATGATGCATCAATTTAATCAAAAATAAATTAGATTGAATTGATCAACATCGACGAATCATAAATCGAGCTTGATTTGAGTCCATTTTGGAGTTGAATTGAAATTGGATTGAATTGGTTTTGATTCGAATTGAGTGATAGGTTCGAGTCGATGCTACGTCAGTTGGCGTCCACCTAAGGGAAATCCTATGGGGGCGACGTCTACACTAGGTTAGGAAGACCTAGGTGCTAGAGTCGAATCCAGGGAAATTGACCTCGAATAATGAGGTCAACAACTATGTGAGCCTAAAAATTTTTATTTAAAATTACAAGTAGAAGAATTTTAAGTGTACCCTTACAAAAAAAAGCACTCCGATTCGTATCCAGACTAAAACAAAACACGGCATGCAAGAGTCCTAAAAAAATCTACTGCACAAACAATGTAAACAATCAATTTTAATAATCCAAATATAATGTCCAATGTCCAATGTCCATATTACACCCAGAATTTGCAGAAAAAGTAAAGTGGCCGGGTACCACTGACAAAAAACCCGGATTCTTATCCTAAGAATGACGCAAGTGATTTTTAAATTGGGATATACTATTCCTTGGATCTTTATTTCTTCATCTTCTTTCTTCAATCTTCTTGTTCTATCTTTTATTCTTCTACGAGCTTCTCAGGTCTGCCGGGTTCTGGATATCCAAATGAAAAGAAACTCATCCCTAAGAGGGGTATTTTCTTTTCTATTTGGATATTGAATCATCTTAATTTGGCTTTCCAAATAAAAGAGAATAATCCTTTAAGGTATATTCTCCTTTCTTTAGATTCTAAATTGGATGTAATATCCCATTTTCAAAAATCACTTTCACATTTATTGACTCTTGATATATTATATTTACATTACATTTCATTTCACAGAAAGGGAAGAAAAATCTAGTCCATCTACAGGGTTATCCTAAGCAATTTATAATAAAAATCATCCCACGCAGTTATATATATGCAATTGAATTTAAATTATTAAGCCACAATTGGCCACACTCTTTTTTATTTGGGGGCTAAGCAACTGAAGCACCTGTAGCATTTACATAATTATTAATTAATTAGCCCCCCTTTTACTGCCCTGCATGAGTGTGGCCACCTGCAGAAAATCTTATTAACAACCAGATCGCTCCTAACCTACGGGTAATCTAATCGTCAAAACAGATCATATCACAGAGTGTAGTAAAAGTAAGTAGACAAACACACCAATAATTTTACAACCAACATGCAGTGAAAACCGAAAAAGACCGTCACACAGCAGTAAGAAAATAAACACCGGCCTAACCTAAATCTAGAGTCGATTGTCTTAACAAACAATTCTAAGTATGTGCAACAGGTTGTGTGGTTTTGATATGTCATATATAGGTTGATTATTGACTAAAGTTTTCTAATTGATTGAATTTTAATTTAAAAATGTCCACTAATTCTAAATTGAGATGTCACTAAATTTTCTATGTTATATGTCTCTACCCTAAAGTGTACATGCATACTAAGTCTAAGTTTTCTAAGACCCGGTCCTTAATTTTTTTTTGTCCTTAAATGTCACTACTGTTATATAGGTGAAAATCTTTGTTATTACTAACCCTTAGGACTTTTCGTACATAAAAATAGGGTTTAGGGATCTACGATAAAACAAAAATAAATCTAATAAATTGAAGTTACTACAAGGACCTAAAAGGGAAAGGTTAACGCAAACCGCATCATAGGGCCCCTAAAGGTTTTCTAAGTTTAGAATACTTACAATCACCGGGGGCTACGACCCGGTGGTTCCGCCCGTAGCACCTCTACCCGGTTGGATAGAGGCGACTGACGTCATTAGCGCCTTATCCTTTGGTTCCCTCGACCGGTACCGTTCCTCGCAGTTTATGCCAATAAAGAAAAGAAAATAGGGAAAAAGTAGGGATTAGAAAGCACATTTAATAAATAATAATGAAATAATTGAAATTTATTGAAAATAAAGACGTACCTTTCTTCGGGCTTAAACACCAGTTCTGTTGCTTGTCTTTTGAAACCTTTACTTTTGAAAGCATATTTTATTTCTTTCTAACATTCACTTACATTTTTCCAAATTTACACAATTTTCATAAAGCAAACATTTTACCTCTTATATTTGCACATTTCACCATTCCCAATATCATACTCTACAGTTTTCCTTTTCAAAACATTTTCATATATTTCAATATTCAAAAACACCTTTCAACACACACAAATTTCACCTTTCAAAACATAAACCTTCCACCTTTCCAAATCACACAAATTCCACTTTTACCTTTTCAAAACTTACACACTTCCTGTTTCAAGATATACACTTTTTCTTTTTCAAACATCACACACTTTTACCTTTAAAACAATCTAACTTTCAATTTTCACTTTTTCACACACTTTGTTCTTCAACACAAACACTTTTATACTCATCCACACTTTGATCTCATAATTCAATCTTTCTCTCAATCTTTTCCACTTTTCACCTTTCAAGACACACACACACAAATTTCACCACATCACCCCTTCCAAAACACACACAAGTTTCACTAGATCAATCTTACACTTTATTATCATATATTTATACATTTCATTTTCTCAAAACATACACCTTTCATCTTCAAAGGATCACACAATCATCTCTCAAAGCACAAACATGCTACTTTTGAAAATCACTTAATCAACTTTTCAAAGTGCACATATGTTTCATTTTTTTTTTACCAAATCATACACTTTTCTACCTTTCAAAAACATACACTTGGAATATTACCAATCACTTTACAAAAAAAAAACCAAAATACCCTTCTATTCTCCACATAGTTATTCTTATAAGGCAATCATAATCATGAAAACCAAAATCGATGAAACTAAAATATGTAATGCTCATCATACAATGAGTGTACTATAAAAAACATTAAAATTCTCCAAACAAATTTCCAATTTTCATACCATAAGCCATCAAATGCCCAAAAGAAACGAAATGTAGATCCAACAGGTTACAATTTTGATCAGAATCAATTAGATATTTTCAATCTAATTTATTCTAAAGGAAGAAGAAAATATGAAATCTAGTTGATGATATTTTGCTAGAAATGGGTTTTATAACCATTCGTGATTCCAACTAATGGCTGGCCATGAAATTTTGGCATGAGAGCCAAGAATTGCGGCCGAATAATGAAGAAGAAAATAGATGATACCTTGCAAATGACAGGAATACCAATAGTTAAGGTTGCTGTCTACATGAGCAAAGGGAGGCAGAGATTTCCATTTTGCTTCCTTAGGTTCGATCGGCCTAGAAAGATGTGCGCAGGGCTGGTTAGGGCTCTCGGTTTGTTCTTCCTTGAAGTCAGTTGGAATTGACGTTTACAAACTAGAAGGGGATGAGCAGGAGGGTTTTCGCTTGGAGTTCTTTGTAAAAATGAGCGAGGCAGAGAGGGAGATGAGGGGGGCTGGGCTATTCACGAATGGGAGAGACGTCAGATGGGGGAGTTGGGGCTCAGTTTTGTGAATGAGAAGGGAAATGGGATTGTGGGAGGCGTGCGAATGTGAGAGAGGCAGAGAGCATGCGAAGGGGTCAGTTGTGCGATCCATAGAGGAGAGGGATGCAGTTCGTGAACTGTAGAGAGTGGGGAAGCGGCATTTTTGAAGAGGTCCGAATGGAGAAGAGCAGTTGTGCGAAGAGAATTTGTGTGGGCTGGGTGGTTTTTCCGAAAACAAGAGGGATAGGGTGATCGAATGATGGGAATTTGGACCGGTTCTCTAACTTCTTTTAATCCCTAATGCTTATATTTATTAAGATTATCAGCCTATCCTTACCCATTATTTACAATTAAAGGTTTAGATTAAAGAGTTGAATTTAAAAGGGATCCAAGGGCTGGTTTCATTAAATTAAAGTTAAATTAATTAGAATTTATTAGAAATGGATTTTGATTTTAATTTGATTAGAATTAAAACAGATTTTATTTGAAAAATTTGGTGTTTGATTGGTGAATTTATTTGAGCCCAAAGATATATCAATTTAAACGAAAATAAATTAGATCAAATTAAATTGAATCGATCGACATCGACGAATTATAAAATCGAGCTTGATTTGAGTTCATTTGGAGTTGAATTGAAATTGGACTGAATTGATTTTGATTCGAATTGAGTGATAGGTTCGAGTCGATGCTACGTCAGTGGGTGTCCACCTAAGGGAAATCTTGCGGGTGCGACATCTACACTAGGCTACAAAAAACCTAGGTACTAGAGTCGATTCCAGGGAAATTGACCTCAAATAATGAGGTCAACACGAACACGTGGCACTCAATGTGGGGGACGAATTAAACCATCATTAAAATGATCTTAAATAATCGATCATCCTAGAAGAACACCTGTTTGTCTATACAATTGTATGGTTAAAAAGTTTGTATGAAAGGACGTCTCGTAAATCATGTGATTACGAAAAGTCATTTTGTTTTGAACGCATTCATTCGTACATATGAAATTTTTCTTCGTACGTACAAACCCATCAATCGTACTATATGAATCTATTTTCATAGGTACAAAAGATCATTTTTCTTTAAATAGAAGGGCTTCAAAACTCAAATCTCATTCACTTCAATAACCTTTCAAAACATTCTCATCTTCCAATCCTTCAATGGCATGTTCTAGCAAAAGGGGTAGACTTACTAAGGGTCTGTCTTCTAGGGGTGAAGATGATAACTTTTGTCAAAGACAAATGAGGATTCATTTCTTAGGTTCATATCTGTCAAGATCACACCCTCTAGATTCCTACTCCATGAAAATATTAACTTTCAAGTAATGCCTCTTTTTGCAGCCACCCAATTTTCTTTTATTCTGACCCTGATTTACTCCAATAATAAGGACACATTTCACTACTTTCTAGCCAACATGACCTTTAGCACTAACCAAAGTAGGATTAGGTTTTATATTTTGAAGAAGCGGGTTAAAATTACTAAGGAAGATTTGGGGATATTTTTGCAATTACGGATCCAAGGAGTTAGAGACCATATTTTAACTTCTACTTCTGATTTTGATTGGACAGAAATAAATAAAGTGATTAGAAGAATTGAACAAGTGTGTCATTTACCTAGGGTGTCCACTTTGAACCAAAATGCTAGGATGATCCATCATTTTCTTAGAACCTCTATTATTCCTAAAGTGGGTGATCGTATCAAAATTACTTCTCTTCTTTCCACTGTCACTTACCTTATTATGACTGATCAACCTATAGATGAAGCTCAACTCATCATGGACTATATTTATGGGTTTTCTGAAATTGGCCATGTCACTCATAAGAGAAAGAAGAAGATTGCTTTAGAACACCTAGTGACCTACATTCTTGAAAAGAAGTACAATTTGGTTCATCCTGATCCTCATCTAGAAATGCCTATCTACTTCATCGATGCTTTATTCCATACACGTTTTGGGTGAGATTATGCAAGTGAGGATTTTGAGGGAGAAGGGGGAGCACTAGCACCTGCACCTGCACCTATACCTACACCTGCGCCTGCTCGTGAACCAACCTTTTAGGAGATGGTCCAGCACTTTGATAAACTAGAGAGTCATTTTGATCAGCGCTTCAAATACATACTAATCTTCACCAGCAGGATGCTCAATATCAGTAGGACATGGGTTGGATTCGAAGTCAGTTTGAATCGGTGAACACCAATGTGGCTATGATAAGTTACTATTTTTCCTTCTTCAACCAACCATCTCCTCCAGATTAGGGCCCCTCAGAGATAGATGTACTTCTTATGTGATTGTCATTAACAATTTATAGTAATATGATGATCTTTTACTTGTGTTTATTTAATATTTTTCTATATTTGTTTTGTGTCAGAATATTGAAGCTATGTTTGTGATTTTATTGATATCATCTGAGCATTCATTGTATCTCTTTGATATTTTGATCAATAAAAAATTGTGTTTCTTTGTTTAAGTTGATTTTATTTTCTTTAGAAATATTTGTTTGCCTATATGTTACTCCTTATTTAATTGATCTAAAAAGTGGTATAATAAGATCAATAATACATTAATTAAGTTTATTAGAAAATCTAATTTTTAAAAAATATAAGTTAATTTATACCTCAGTTAAGTTAAGACTATCAAACTCATGTTCTTTTTAGGCATACAAAATTTTAATATTATTACTGCAATTTTAATGTCTTATTAATATTTTATTTCTCTTTTCAATATAAATATCTTTGTACTTAGAGAAGTTTGAGTTTCTAGATTATTAAGTATTGAAAGATCAATTAAAATAATGGAAATGTATAAGTGCACAAAAATCAAAAGAATGCACAATGGTTCACAAATTAAAAAGATGCATAAAATTAGCCCAAATACAAAAAGATGCACAAAGTGTGCCATAAATATTGAAAAGAAACACAATGTCACCAAAATAAGTATATATTCTTTCCTCTATCTTTTAATTTTCAATTTCAAATCAATCTAATATTCAATTATATTTTGTATTGGAAATTGACTTAAATTAATCTTCATTTCGTCACCTTTGCAATAATTCTCCTTATCTAATTGTCTAGAATGTTTCATGACCTTGATAAATTTATCTTGTCTATGCTTTATCTTAATTTAAATGTTATGAATCTTTATTTTTCTCTAATGATTATTAATCTTGTTAATGGAATTATAAATCAATCTCTTTCAGGATCAATTATCTAAGGATTCTCATACGACTTCTTAAAATTCTGTTGTTTTTCTTCTTCACTTTTTATTCTTGTAAAAAAGGGGGAGAAATATTATTTGTTTGCATTTGCATTTGTTTTTTTTTGCGTATTCATGCTTGTTATAGTTGTTTTATTATTTTTCTTCTTAAAGTGTGTTGTGTTTTGTGTGTGATCTATGAAAAATTAAAAAATTGATTGGTTTGTTCTTAATAGAAATTCCTTGATATTAATATGCTTATTCATTTAGGGGGAGTTAAGGAAAAATTTTAGGATTGTTAATTTTATTCAAATAATAATAATTTTGCCATCATAAAAAAGGGGGAGATTATTGAGATAGTTGCTATTTAGTTTTACATGTTTGATACTCTTGCAACTTGTATATTTTTTATGATTCCAAATATTATTAATTTGATTATTATTTCTCCTAACATATTTTTGGATGAATTAATTTTGTTCTTATGTGTACTAACATTTATGGAAATCATACTCGAATTATTGAAGACTTCAAATCAAGATCATTTTAGAGTTTATTATAATTGAAGTCTATATTTTTCATTTTATTTGAGTTTTAGAGAGTGTGATTATAATTGAGTAACTTAGGACACACACCGGGGGAGAGTTTTAAAATTCATATTTTTAAATTGATTGTATATAATGATATTACTTCGTACGGGACGATCTGATCAGTTATTTTCCCCAACGAGCAATGGAACAAACAGATATGACAAAATTTTTTTCTAAGTATAGTTCATACATAAAATATTTTTTGATCGTACCAGGATGAACAACTCTGTTTTGTCCAAATATGAAGATCGTATGGATGATAATTAATTTTATATAGCGATAATGTCCTCTATTTTGTTTATATATGACAATCGTACAAACGATACTGAATTTCGTACAGGGATGATGTCCTTTATTTTGTTCACATATGAAGACCATACGGATGATAATTAATTTTGAACAGGGACGATGTCCTCTAATTTGTTCACATATGAAGATCGTACGGACAATTTTTTTGATCGTATAGGGACGAAGTCCTCTGTTTTGTTATTGAACAAATATCATACGGACAAAATTAATTTGTGTACTAGGACGAAGGTCTTGGTTCTGGTTTCGTTCATTTCGTCTCGATGTTTCGTACAAAAAAAACTATAAAATTTTTCTGTTCATACTAGACAAAAATAGTACGTATCTGATTATGATCAGGTACAAAATGTTTTTGTACCGATTCACAATGGGTTCGTACACAAAAGTATTTTGAACTGTTCCTACAAAAGGAGAGAAACATATGGAAATAGTGCATTACCTAAATTGGGAGACTTCAGGGAGTGGATGTAGGTTGTGTTTGATCGAACCATTATATATTTGTGTGTCGTTTATTTTTCCACTGCATATTTACTTACTGCAAGTTATTTTTTCTGTGGTTGAAAATTTGTTTTTAAAATTTTAATTAACTTTCTACAAATTGTTAACTGGTATCATCTTTTTAAATCCAAGAGAAGTAAAGTTTTAAAGTACACATTCATACCAATTCAACCCCCCCCCCCCCCCCCCCCCCCCCGCTCTCTTGGTTAGCCTTGGGACATTAACTTAGGTTTAATAACCTAACTAAGATTCAACAAGAATAAATAAAATGTAAGGTGGATTCATTCCTATCTATGTGCTTCTTACAGAAAGATATTGATTACATAGTATATGTGAGAAATTTTGGATTTTCGTATGGGTGATGATAAGGAACACTAACATAATATATAAAACACAATTTATTTAACACATATCATAAAAATAGTGATAATGAGAACAGACCAAAATAATGTAGGGCACAAATAAAATATAAAAACAAACACATAAAGTAAAAATAATATAAAATAAGGGACAAAGAATAAAAAAAAACTAAATATAAAAATTGCTAAATAAGATAAATAATACCATGTAAATAGATAATCTAAAACATAATAACATAAACTAGAACACAAACATAAACATAAAATGAACATGCAACTACCCCATATTCCTATGCATTTATATCGATGATTACTAATCTAGTCCTAAGTGAACTAAATTTTTCATAGTTTAGGGGTTTCATAAAAATAATCAGTATGCCAATTGATTCTCTTTGTCTACAATATGTATGCTCACATCACCCTTTGCTATATGGCCGTTAATTAAAAGGTGTTTCATGTCAACGAGTTTAGTGTAAGTGCTAAATTTGATTATTAGTGATTCAGATTGCACTTTTGTTATTATGCATGATGAGGATGGTGTGTACATGTAACCCAAAATCAATAAAATATTGCTTTAGCCACACAGCTTCCTACAACAATATAATAAGCTTCTATAGAGAATAGGGCTATTTAATTAAGCTTTCAATTAGACTAGAAAAATAAGGATTATCTTATAAATTAGCAAGTTCTTAAAGTTCTCATTCTATCCTTTTTACATCCTATAAAATATGAATCTAAGTATCCAACTTATTTAAATACCATGCTATTCTTAAGATATTAGATGCCTAAGTTTTGAGTGCCTAAAAGATATCTTAGGATTAATTTGGCTATAATCATTTGTAATTTTTTAGAGACAGCTTAAGACCTAGCACATAGGAAAACACTAAATATGATGTAAGACATGTTAGAGGCTAAGTAAAGTAAGGAATCTATTATCCCTCTTAACTCTTTTGATCAACTAATTTTTTATCATATTCAATATCTAATTAGATGGTTAGGCTCATGGCTGTATTCAAGATCTTACAACCTTCCATGTTAATGTTCTTTAATATTTATTTTATGTTCTTCGTTTAACTTAAGATGGTTCCAACTTCTCTTAGCATTATATTAAATCCAAGTAAATAAGTCAACTCACCCATTGTACTCTTCTCAAACTAGCTACTCATACTCAAAGAACATTCTTTTAATAAATCATGCACCATTAATATAGCCAAAAAGAATGTCATCCACATATATCTACAAAATGAGTATAGCAACTTTAATTCTTTTAATAAACAATGTGGTATCAATCGTGCCCTTAACAAAGTTTTTATATAATAGAAAAATGCTAAGCCTATAATACAATTCTCTAGGTGCTTTCTTTAATCCATATAATATTTTTTAAAGTTTGTATACATGATTAGGAAATGGTGAGCTCTCAAAACTTAGGAGTTATTTCATAAAAAGATCTTACTTAATCAAACCATTAAAAAAGGTACTCTTCACATCCATCTAGTCCGTTTTAAATCCCTTGAAAGAAGAAAATGCTAATTGTACCTAGATGGACTCTATCCTCATAATTAGGGTAGAGGACTCCTTAGAAATTATCCCTTCTATTTGATTATAACCTTATTTAGAGTGAGAAAATTTGAGATTTTGAAGTTTTGTTTTCAAATTTTCAATTTGCGGGATTATCGGTCTTTAATGGAGGTGGACGGTCACCGGCCTCCCTTGGCTGGCTGGCAGTTTGAGGAGCAGAGTTCCTCTGGACATCCCTTGATTGGTGGTGCTCGTGGTGTTTCATCATCTCCTCTGGCAGTCGGAGATGACATGACAACTTTCAATTTTGGCGTTAAGGTTAATAGTAAGATGAATAAGCCGTTATTCATAAATGAGGGTGGTTTGCTTTTAAAGAAAAAAGAGACATATGTTGTTGGTAAGGGGAAGAAAATTTTAGTGGAAGACAATCTGGAGGCTTTGGTTTCTTCTGGAATGGCTCTATCTGCCAAGGGTGATTTGGCGACTTGTCATTCATCAAATTCTAAAACTGAACTAAATAATATTTTCAATACATTGGATATTTGTTCTATAAGCTGTTGGAAGGAAGGGTCTCCATTGAAGGGTGCAAATGGATCCAATGAGTCTAATGTTCTGGAATGTCTTAGGTTCAGACCACTGTTGGTAATTTACATTCTGATATGGAGGAAGTGTGGAAATGCATATCTGGTGATCTTGCAAGGTGCGATGAAGTTTATGATGAATTGCCTACTCGCCCTAAATTAAGAAATCAGCAAATGCTTGGACCAAAAAAGAAAATATCAAAGTTGTTGATTTGGATTTTGGTAACTGTTTAACAGAAGATGGAAAATCAGTTAAGCTTCATGAACAAAACATTTTAGAGAATACTAAAAAGCTTGAAAACTCCTTAGTAATTAAAATATTTGGTGGTGAGGCTCCATTTTCTTCAATCAGCTCTGAATTGAGGAAGCAGTGGACTCAATATGTGAAATTTCATCTCACTATGCTTGGAATGGAATGGATTCTCTGTTCATTCTACGATCCCGAGAATCTGGAAGCTATTTTAACTAATGGTCCATGGTTTGTCAATGCCAACATTATGGGAATTAATAGATGAACCCAAAGTTTTTCTCCTAACTGACTCAAAGGCTTAATTTCTCCAATTTGGGTTAGGCTGTCCAACTTACCATTGCATTGTTGGGATGAGATAAACATATGATGTATAGCTTCCATGGTTGGTAAGCCTTATTCGATCGATGACAACATGTTTCAATGGTCTAGAAGAGAATTTGGGAGGGTGTGTGTCTGAATTGATTTGGATGCAAAGCTGCCAACAGGTGCATGGGTAGAAGGAGTTAGAGGAAAATTCTATCAGAAAATTGAGTACGAAAGGATTCCTAACTTTTGTTTTGAGTGTGGAAAGATTGGCCATGTTAAAAAGGAGTGTGCAAAACTCATTATGGACAACAGGGTGAGGTCTTTAAGGCCTGAAAACCCAAATTCTAATAATGTGGTGGGAACTAGTAATGCTGGAGGTAATCAGGATTTGGTTGTAGATGGGAACATTGATAAAGAAGGTTATGGCCCATGGATGGTTGTTAAGTATGGGAAGAATAAGTTTAACAATAATGTTAACAAAAAAATTTGCTTCTCGGTTTGAAGGAAGGAGAAATTTTATAGCTGTAAAGAACAGTTACAAAAGAGAATGAGGCAACAAGGTTATTAAGCCAATTGAAGTTCAGGAACCTATGTAGCAACATCTGTTTGGTAACAAAATAGATAACTTGGTTGATGATAGCATCAATGCTTCAGCAATACCTGCAATCAACAAGGTTGTTATACTTAATGATAAAAATTGTTTTAAAGCACTCTTGGATCTTGAAAAAGAAGGAGAGATTATTCAATCAAATAATAATAAAACTGCTGTTGAGGAGGTAAAAAAAGCTTTTGTTACTAATGTAATAGAAACTACTGCAGGAAATGAAGACATAAAAGTTTCTAATCCAGTGATTCGTGAAATTGAGATTGCTGAAAGTGGGGGGAAGGTTGTTAGCTCTCAGTTAATCAAAAGAAAAAATCCAAATAATTGAGGGAATTGGGTCCAATCAACACTTCATCCAGGAGCAAAAGATTGGAGCTTAAAGGGAAAGATACATTGGGGACTAATTCCCCTAATCTCAATTAAATGTCTTCTATAGCATTTTGGAATTGTAGAGGAACAAGAAAGAAAAGTGCTTCTCTATATCTTAGGGAATTTGTTAAAATTCATGGAGTTTTTTTTTTTTTTTTTTTTGGGGTTTGGTAGAAACCAAATTGAGTTCTATTGAGAGAAGTGAAGTCAAACTTATGATTGGGAATGAATGGGTTTTTTCTATGTTTCTTCAAGTGGGCTTTCTGGTGGCATTTTGATTTTGTGGAATCGAAACTTGTTTCTTTCTCTGTTATTGATTTTTCAGCTAAAGTGGTCATTCGTGATCTTAGAATGTTGAATAAGGGTATGTGGAGGGTGGCCTCGGTCTATAGAAGCAAAGAGGTGTAAAAAAGGAGGGATCTATGGGCTATGCTATATAAGCATTCCACTTTAGAGTACCTATGGTTATAGGTGGAGATTTCAATTGTATATTGGCCAAGGAGGATAAAATATGGGGTAGAAGGTTCTTATTTTCTCAAGGTCCAAAGGAGATGAAAGCATGCTTGCTTAAAAAGTATCTACATGAAGTTGGTTTCATTTGGCCGAAATTTACATGGTGCAATAACAAATGTGGTGGAGCAAGGATTCTTGAAAGATTGGATAGATGCTTCATCAACTCAACAGCTTTGAGCTCCCCCATCATTTGGTTGTGAGACATTTGGCTAGAATAGCATCGGACCATTGTAGCATCCTTTTGAACATTCTTGATTTTATTCCAATATCCAAAAGGAACATCAAGTTTGAAGACTTTTGGGCATCTTATCATGCATCTTTTGCTATTGTGAGGAAGGAATGGAGCAAAGCATGGGGATAGTTCACAAGTTCTAAACAAGAAATTTAAATGATCATTGAAGTCATTGTTCTTTTGGAGCAAAGATAAGTTAAAGGATCTTAATAAACTTAAAGAAGATCTTATGAAAGATATCATGGAGCTTCAAAATAAAGAATACACTCTCAAAAATTGAATGTTGGAGTCTCAAAGCAAAGGTAAATGAATTGAATTCAACAATGGCTCGATTGAACTCTTGGTAGAAGCAAAGAGCTAAGGTGAAGTGGTTAGCTAAAGGAGATTGCAATTCAAAATTTTCCCATTCTTATGCTAGTGCTAGAAAAAACTCTAATAGCATTGTCAAAGTGAAGAATGAAAATGGGGTTTTGGTGGAAGAACAAAATCAGATTGAAGAAGTTTTCTTTCAATTTTTTGAGAGAAAATGGGATATCAAGCAATGCAATCTAGATGGATGGCCGGCTACAATCAATTGCTTGAATAAATATGATATGGATTTTCTGGAAGAAGTCTTTACAATTGAGGAGGTGGAGAGGGTGTTGAATCAAGTGGGTGGGAACATCTCTCCTGGAAAGGATGGGATTTCTTATTCATTTATCAAAGCATATTGAGACATCATCAAATATGATTTTTGGAAGGCATTAAATAAATTCCTTTGCTATGGGGAGCTAAACAAAGAATGGAAGGAAACATTGATTGTGCTAATACCGAAGGTATCAAATCATCTTCTCCCTTCTAATTATAGACCTATCAGTCTATGTAATATTGTGTATAAGGTGGCTACAAAAGTGATATTGAATAGATTAATTGAGGTAATACCAAAGCTCATTTCAAAAGAGCAAGCAGCTTTCATCAAGGGGAGGTCTTTATCAGATCATGTATTGGTGGCTCAAGAAATATTTCATAAATTTAGGTTCTCAAAAGCTGCTAAAGAACTTGTATCTTTCAGGGCAAACAAGGAACAAGCATATGACTCCATGTCTTGGTATTCTCTTAGGAAATTCTTGGAGTATTTTTACTTTCCTTCAAAGTTTTCTAAATTAGTCATGGAGTGTGTGGAAGATCTGATGTATTCTTTGATTATCAATTGCAATTACTCAAACTGGATACAAGCTAAAAGTGGTTTTCTTCAAGGTTGTCCTTTGTCTCCACTCCTTTTTATCCTTTATTCTCAACTTCTTTCTAATGCTTTTGCCCAAAGCTCTTGTGGGATTAGAATTAATTCAGTAGGCCCGAGAGTATCCCATTTACTCTTTGCTGACGATGTGATAATGTTTTCTAAAGCTAATAGGAGGGGTGTTAAGAAAGTCAAGGACATCTTATACGATTTTGTGGATGGTTGGGACAACGAATAAACGAGCAAATCTGCCATTTTATTTGGTAAATATGTGTGTATGAAAAAGAAGAAAAGCATCTCTCATATAATGGGATTCAAACCAGTAAAAGAATTCAATTACCTTGGGATGAAGGTTGCTTTAAGGAGACATGTTTATGATGATTTTCAGTTCAATATAAACAAAGCAATGAGGATGCTTAACATATGGGAAATAAATTCTTGTTGTTGGCGGGTAAGTTGACATTGGTCAAATCTGCAATGTTGTCATTTCCTACCTTTCATGCTACGCACTCTCTTGTTCTGAAATGAATACTGGAAGAATTAGACAAACTTTGCTGGAGCTTCATTTGGAACAATTCTAACGGATCAATGGCTTTACACTATGTTAGTTGGTTTGTTCTTTGCAAACCTTTAAGTAGAGGTGGCCAAGGATTGTATTCAAGTGTTTAAAAACTCCTGCTTTAAGAGCTAGGTTGGCTTGGAGGTTCACTCAAGATAAAGACTCACTTTTACATAAGCTATTGGCTTCTAAATATGGTGATAGTCTTGACAAGGGAAATGTTAGAAAATGTTGTTCTTCTTCTTGGAAATTATTAAATGATGGTGGTAAAATGATGAAACCAATTCTTAGATGGACATTGGTTGATGCAGAATAAGTAGATGCATTCAAATACATTTGGATAATGGATAAATGTATCAATTTGTGGCATACATTTGTTGTTCCATAGGAGGAGGATGTTGTCTTAGTCAAAGAATTCATACTTGATGGCTGTTGGAATGAAGCTGTGCTGCTGAAATATTTTGGTAGGAAGTTGGTTAATATTCTCATGTAGGTGAAGATTATAAAAGACGGGGAGGAGGATCAAATGGAGCTTCTACAACAAAAATTAGGGATTTCAATTACTGGATTGGTTTTCAGAGCTTCGGTGCAAGAGAGCTTTGAGTTTCAGCATTGGAAGTGGATCAAATAAGCTAAGCTGAGTGCTCGGGTGGATGTGTTTTGTTGGAGACTAAGTAGAAATGCAATCCTGTAACTTCAATTTTTATGGTACAGAAGAATATTGGGCAATGCTAATTATCCTACAGTCTGTAATGAAATTGAAGATATAAAGCATATTGCGTGCAAATGTCTTAAGTTTAAAGAGGTATTTCATCACTTCAACCATTGGGGATTTGGAATTCCTATATTTGACAGTTTTGAAGACTATCTTAGATTGCTGAAACTACTTGCTTTGAAGGATGGTATGATCATCAATCTGTACTGTAACGCAGTCTTCTTATCTTGGAAAGCTAGGAATAAATGTATTCATGGAGGAGTGGAAGATAGCCCTATATTTATTGCTTCCAATGCTATATGTTTCACATCGGTTTCCAACAGCTTTAGCCATTTCAATTTGGGCCACTAGGATGTTAACCAGTCGTACAGATTATCCAATATTTGGCATCCTCCTCCACCCGAATGGCTAAAAGTCAATGTAGATGCATCTCTAGTTTCTTCATCATATACAGTAGGTATTATTGGAGTCTTCCGAGATTATAAAGGTAGATTCCACTTGGCATTTGGCAGATCTTGTGTTCATTGGGACATAGCACAATTGTAGCTTCTTGTAATTCATTCTTTGAAAGATGTGATCAAAGATTGGATGTTCAAGTACAAAGGTATCATCATTGAAGGTGACAACTCGAACATTATTTCTTTTCTTCAAATAATTTGGAGAAATGGGAGCTACAAATAGGAGGATTTTGGTTTTCTAAAGGATTTTAATTTTTTCATTTTTAATTGTATAGGACGAGAAAGCAATAAGTTAGCAAATTTGTGTGCTAACTATGGACTTTTTAGTAATTTTATTTGGGAAGAGTTTAGTTTGAATAAGGTTCCTCCTTCATTTTTTAATATATTGAAGGAGGAATACATTTTGTAGTTTTTTTTAATTTCTTCATGTTATTATTATAATGAAAGCTTTTGCTTTTTTAACCAAAAAAAAAAAAGACCTAGCCTTATTCCTAATGACCAATCAAAAGTTATTTAGTTTATTTTTAAATACCTATTGCATTCTAATAACACTATAATCAATAAGTCTTGTTATTAACTCCCATACATCATTCCTTATAAATTAATTAAAATCTTTATGTATTATTATAATATATAATTCATCCTTTAATGGATATTATAGATTGGTGTTTGTACCGTAAAAATGAAGGTTGTATGGCTAACGTCTTTCCTAAATCTTTGTCTACTCCTGACTATTTTGTATGGTTCTCCAATGATAAGCTTCCTAGGATTACTATATGCATATCACCACACTCTAGGAAAGAAGTTTCTTCTCTATCTTCTAAGCCTATATTTTTTATTTTAATGGTGATGTCACCCTCTTCTTCTTCTTCTCTAGGTGGATCATCCCTATAAGTCTCATCAAACACTATATGGGTTGATTTTCTGCTACTAGTATTATTTTATTAAAGACCCTATAAGCTTTAGCTACTATTGAATTTCTTAAAAACACATCTTTATTAGATTTGGCATCAAACTTTCCCAAATTAGACTATTTTTTTTTGAAGCATAGAACAATTACATCCTTAGACATGTAGGTGGGAAAGGTTTGGAGTTTTACACTTCAAAAGCTCGTAGGATGTTTTATTCAATTTTGATCTGAGGTTCACCCTATTTAAAATATAGCATGTACTTATTGCCTCAGCCCAAAAGTACTTGGGTTATCTATATTCATTTAACATGACTATAGATGCTTCTATCAAGGTCTTATTCTTTATCTTTGCTATTCCATTCTATTATGGCGTCCAAGCTACAAAAAGGTTGTGTTCAATCTCAGCTTCCTGATAAAAGGATTCAAAATAATCATTCTCAAAATCTTCTTCATGATTATTATGGATAGTAGAAATAGTTCATCTTAATATCTTTTGAATCTAGTTTGAGAAATTCTTAAACTCCTTAAAAGAGTCCCTTTTACTACATAAGAACTTAATTAAATTGAATCTCATGTAGTCATCTATAATAACAAAACCATATGATTTTACTCCTAAACTTGTAGTGTTGATGGGTCCAAATAGATTTATATACAAAATCTCAAGTTTTCTACTATTGTTGATCTCCTTAAGTGAATGAAATGAAAACTTAACTTGCTAACCAAGATGACAAGCATCATAGAGATGCTCCTTAGTGAATTCTAGCTTGGGTACTCCTCTAACCTAGATGACAAGCATCATAGACTGCTAAAGTTTTGGAAATTCAAAATTATAATTTTGAATTTCCACAAATTATGGAGGCAGATAAGGAGGAGTTTGTGAAGGAGCAGAATTAGGTTTTGACTCCAACAAAGGCAGCAAGGACTTCTGAAATATTTGTTAACAATGATGGAACAAGAGATGGTTTTTCTGAAACCATTTCTCCTACTTCAACAATCAATTTAAAATTCAAAAAAACTGTCTTAGTAAAGAATAAAAGGATTTTACTATAGAGCTTGGTTCTTCCGGTTCTAAACACAAGTTGTTCAAAGAACTACAAGCTCTAGGATCGGTGAAAGATCAAACTAGGAGGATTACTGATCTCAGAATGAAGAACTACTTGAGAGGTTCTTCCCAAACATCTCAGTAATATTCTAGCCGATATTCTCATTGCAATCAGCAAAGTGGAAAGATACCTGAGGTTGGAGCATCTGATCATAGAATTTACCAAATCTCTTGCTTGGGAATACATCATTGGGATTTGGAAAAGACATCTGAAACACCTATTAATGTTATTCTTAGGTGTTTTGTGATTGTCCTAGATTTTTTGTAAGTTTCTTTTGATTATCTTTTGTAGCTTTCTTTTTCTTTTGGCTTTTTCTTTGTTTTTTAAACTTATTATATTTGCTTATGGGATCGATACTAGATCCTATTCTTTAACCGAATGGGAACTCTGGGATACTAACAAACCCTTGGGTTGTTTCAAACTTTGGTATCCCCTGCTTTTCAACAATTTCAAAATAGGAAACAGTGGGTTTCGTTTCAAAAATAATATGTTTAATTTAAACAAATATGTTTTAAATAAGGATCCTTTTTCTCTTTATCAAGGATCTATTAGTTCATACTTCCTAGTTTGTATTAGGTTGTTATTTATTTCATTTTAATGCAACTTTTGCATTTTCTCAAAAAAAAAAAAAAAAAAAAAAAAACTAGGTCTTGATGTGTGATCTTTTTTTGTGTCCTCATACTTGCTTGACATAGTCTAATATACCACTTCTAAGCCTCATCTATTGAAGGTTTCAATTATTGCACCATGCTAAACTCGTTAAAACTTTATAGATCAAGCATATAAACCTTATTGACTCTAAAAACATGCAAAAAGGGTTTATTTTCAAGAAAAAATAAACAATTCTTGGAAAATAATTTTACATCAAAGCCCTTTGTCATAAAGTTGACTAAAACTAAGTAAGTTATGCTTTAAGCTTTCTACTATTAAAAACTTTTAAATAGTGAATCCATTAAGCTTACCAATGGTTCATATTCCGATTGCCTTCCTTGTGGTGATATATCCCATATTAGTTTGCCTACACTTTTGGATTCTACTATAATTAATTTCTTTGTCTTCTATTATATGGCCTGAACATTTGGTATATATGTACCATAAGCCTTCACTACATGATCAAAATTTGTGTCATCTATGCTATTTGTAGCTAATAAATAGAGGTTGGTGATATCATCTTTAGCTTTCATATTAGATGTTTCAGAGTCTAAATTTACCCAGAAGGATCTCTAAGGCTTTCTTTTATTTATTTTTTATTAGCTTTATCCACTACCCTTTATTTTTAATAATAAAGCTTTTAGATTTGTAGAATCCGATTGTATATGACCCAATTTTATGCATTCAAAATAAATAAGGTTAGAAGAAACTTTAGTTTGCTTGTCTACCTTTCTTGCACTTATCAGAATACCTCCTTTGCTTCTTTCGAAGGAAGTTCTTAAATTTCCTTATCATAAAAGCTATGTCATGCACTTCGCCTCCTTGAGAGTTACTACTATTTGTATCACCAATCTTCAAGGAAATAGTTTTGTCTTTTCTTATTTCTCATATATCTAGAGTTCTTTAGGAAATATTCTGCTCATATTTAATTAGTGAACCAAGTAAATTATCAAAAGTATATGCATTCAAACCCTTAAATTTGGAGATCGCCATCACCTTCACATCCTAAAATTAAAGCATACATTTAAAAATCTTATTCATTTTCTTAGTATTTGAAATTTGTTTACCAAGTACATGCAAGGATGTTTTAATTTTTTATAAAATGAGTATATATATGTGTGATAGTTTCACTAGGTTGTATGCTAAATAATTCATAATCATGAAGCAAGATTCAATCTAGATAGTTTAACTTTGTTTATTCTTTCATATGTATTGAATAATCTATCCCATATTTCTAGTGATGCAAGTGGACACACACATATAATCTTTAGATTTGAGTGCACAAAAGAAACATGTTAAATATTTGGCATTTAATTATGCAAGATCATAATCCTCTAAACTCCATTTAGTAAATAGATATTTCAACTTTAGTGCCATTCATAACTCTATAAAGTGATGTTTATCCTATTTGAATTTGATTCCATATGCAATAATCAATTGATTGAATAAAAGTAGATATTCCTATTTTCTAAAAGTCACATTAAATATAATCAAATAGTGGAGGTCCTATGATTAAATATCCTGCCATAGAGTTTCTATTGCCAAATTGTGCCATGCTAGAATCAACTTGAGGTGAATGAAACAAAAAGCTAGAGCCCCTCTATTATACCACTTAAAAGTTCAATGGCACAAAAAGAGAGGGGAGGGGGATGAATTGTTTACTTTAAACTTTGTATTAAAGACTAATAAAATAATATGCAGAATAAATTAACTTTGGATAATAAAAACAAAGCCATTAAAGTAAAATTATACTAAAATATTTTTTTTCACCTTATGAAATTTGAGCTTCAAACCACTGGTGACTTGAACATTAATTTATTCTATGAAATTTATAACCTCATATAGAGTTAATTTTCAAATTATAGTAATTTATTAAAGTTATTCCATATTTTTCTTTGCAAGATTAAAAAGGTTTTTTAGTATTCAATATGTGTGCAATCATTTTTCTTTTTTTCTTTATTGTTCTTAAGTCTTATTAAAATTGATTTTAAGTTTTCTAATTTATGCATTTACTTTGATATCCAAAATCATGTTACAAGCTTATGAATTGGTTAATCCAAATTATGATTTAGGTTTTATTTGATTTTATTTCTTTTAGTTTTATATTTTATTTATCTGTTTAACTTTTATTTGATGTAAATGTGTTTTGATTTAGGTTTTACGAATTACAGGTGTATTTGACATCAAAAATAAATCTTATATGATTTTAAATTAATTTATTTAAATTTATTTGAATTATAATACAATTTTAGGCTATATGATTAGACATTTATAAACTTTTTATTTGACAATTATATTCATTTAATTTTACTTAAAAATCTTATTTAATTCACTTATAATTCAGTTAATTAATGTTTGGTTTTTTGTTTTATTATGAATGTAATTTTTATGTCTCTTATAAATTTTAAGTTAGGTTTGATTTAAATTTTGCTTTAATAATCCAAAGTTTCTATGTTTTGATAATTACATACATTGAGTTTTTTACTATCAGTATCAAATAGGAGAACAAAGTTCCTAAGGGAAATTAAATGGTCCCGAGAAACAAAGGTATACCATTTGAGGCTCCTCCAAGATGGAAAAATTGAGAACTCCCCATATTTCCAAATGCTCCTTTATGGCAAGATTAAGAGCTCACTATCTTACAGCCCTCCTCCTTGATGGTAAAATTAAGAGCTCACTATTTGTAACTCTCTTGGAATAAAGAAAAAAATAGAAGCAAACCTTGCACCCCATCTCTTAAGAAAAACAAAAACATAAAAAATAACCCCTCTTGGAAAAATGAAAAAATTAAGAACTTCCCTCTACACTCTTTTTTTTCAATTTTCTCTGCATAATTGCAGGAAAGGATAGTTAATATGAAGGAAATACACATCTTGCACTAATATCTCTTGAATCCAATGCTTATAATTTAATTTCTCCCACCGTTAAAAAATACAATAATACTTAAATGTAATAAACGTGGGAAAAAGGAGGCCTATGATAACAATTGATATCCTTTGGATGACTTTAGCTTTTAGATGAGTTTTTCTTTGTTTAGGAAGATAACTAATCCAATCATCAAGTGAACATGAGTTGGAGAAGGGTATGACTGAACCAATTAGGCTCATTTAGGTTGCATTTGGGTTGATTTAACATGATTTAAGACAATTCAAGTTTACTTGTCTTGATTCAATCCAATCATACTTAATTTAATTGATTGATCCTAATTTTATTTAGTTTAATTAAATTTTAATTTAATTTGATATAATTTAAATAAATTTGACACTATTCCATCTAAAAGAAGATGATTCTTAATTGCTTTATTTTAATGTAATTTTATTTGATTAAACTCAAATTTTTTAATTTAAAGACAAATAGAGGCAAATAGATTTGATTGATTAACTCAAGCCTAAAATTGAGTGAAATTTAAAGTTATTTATTAAAATTTAATTAAATTCTATCATCTCAGGCCAAGATTGAATTGAAGTTAGATTTTTAGTTTTAGGTTAATTTTGTTCAATCCATCAGGCTCAAGTCAACCCTTCAGGCTCACATTAGTTATTAAGTGATTAGGTTGGCTAAGGAATCTAAACCATGGTCTTGGGGACTTATTGGAAAAGTTTGGAAAAATTAGTTTGGGTATTTAAAGGTTAAAACTTGCAAAAACCTAAGTTGGCATTTTGTTCATTTTGACTTAACCATGGTCAACCTATGTTGACCATGGTTTATGTGGGTGCTCAGAGAACTGGGTTGGGGTTCGAGGAGCATTAGACCAGTATTTGGTTGATATATTTAATAGGTTAAACCTAAGGAAACTAGGGTTAACCTTTGTTGACCTCATTCTTATATGAGGTCACTCTTAACTCCTCCCTGAGTCCTAGATCCTAGGATCTTCCTAGCTCCTAGCCCTTAGGTTCAATTCGAATCTTAATTCAATCCAAACCCAGAATCTTTAGGCTAAAGACTTAGGTTCTAAAGCCCTTCCTTGGTGATTTTTCCACCATCTTGAAACCTAGTCAATTGACATCTGATTCAGGGTCTGTCAATTGAATATTGATGTGGCATGTCTCTAATGTCAACCCTCCAAATTTGAGCTCATTTGGATGACTCTAACCCCATAAACTCAATTCAAATCCAAAGGCTGTAAAACCTTCAAATATTTACAGTCTATGCCACTCAACATACCATTCAATAGATCTTGACCCTAAAGCTTTCTCCAAAGCTTCTAGTTACCTCCAGACCTTTGATTATAACCCATTGAGCAGTAAATTTCATTTTTCCAGACCCATTTTGACCCCTGGATGACCATGGGGTCAAAATGACCAAAATACCCCTATGGGATTCAAATGCCCATTTCAACTCAAATGAACTCCAAATTACTTGGAACCATTTCCAACAAATTTTAAATGTCAAACCCAATCTTTTGAACCCAAACCCAGACATTGGGTCAACTTGGTTGACCAAGTCAACCTAGTTTGACCAAATAACCCAAACACCCCTCTCATCCAAACTCATGGAGCTAAACCACTCCAAATCCAATTGAACCCAAGGGATGACTCCTTTGGGCATCCAAGAGACCCCTCTTGGAGGCCCAAGACTTGGGCTCACTTGGGTTAGCCATTTGGCTTGACCCAAGTGACCAAAGAGAGGTCTCTCTTGAGCCATCTCCCAACCTTAAACAAATTGAATCCAAATCAAGGTGCCATTGGGTTCCCCTTAACCCAATGCACCACCCTTGATCATCCCAGCCCTTGGGCTCACTTGGGTCAAGAGTTAGGCTAACCCAAAGTGCCCAAAACCACTTAGGATTGAGCCAATTCTTGACCTAAGTCAAATTGAACCTGGTCAACACCCCTAATAAGTGGCCTTAGGTCCAACACACCTCCTCCAGCCAGCCCATGCCTTGGGCTAACTCGAGTCAGGTTTTAGGCTAGCTCAAAGTAGCCAAAACTATATGGACCCAAGCCATCTTCCAACCCAGATCAAATTAAACCCAATTTCCACTTGCATTGGGTGCACAAGATCCAAACCTATCTCCCATATCAAACCCAGGGTCTGGCCTGACCTGGGTTGAGCTCAATTCGACCCAAACTGAGCAGGTTTGGGTCCAACCGAGCCACCGGATCCAACCAGGCCTCCCCACGCTCAATTTACCTCACCCTCGACTCCAGCACGTCCCCATCGATCTTCCCTGGTCAACCCGACCCAAACCCCGGCCGACGGCAGTCGGAACCAATAGAGAATAAGATCTGGTGGTCCCCTTAGGCCGATCTTGACCGAAAGCCTTCCAAAGGCTGTGGTTCACCAGATTGACACTCACGAGCCCTCTGGGATGGTGTCCCCTTCCACCTGGCATCAATCTGAGGCCCCTCCAGCTCGATCCTAGCCGTCCGAGCTCGTGGGAAAAAGTTAAATAGGGTGGAGCTCCCCAGACCTTGCCATTCGATCCCAGGCAATTTCAAATTGCTCCCAGAGCTCTTTCGACCTCCCAGCATCTTCCTCAAGCTTCCCAGACCGTCCCGCCCACTCGTTCGAGCGAACTCCGGCGAAAGCTCATAGCCTCCCGCTCGAAGTCGTACCTCAGGCCGTCCTCCAATCCTGACGTCTGAAGGAAGTTTGCTCGCCATCACCTCCCGAAGCATCCTGATAGAGCAGCTCATCCGATGAGACTGTCTCTGTGGTAATCCCTCCATCCCAAGCTCCCTAGCTAGGTAGTCCGCTCAAGTGTGAAGGAAACCTTCACCCCAACGGATTTCCACCGTTGGATTGAAGGTTCCCACTATCCTGATCCTTCCTATGAAATTTCATCGAAGTTCGCCGGTGGGATCGCCCGGATCATGTCGGAGAAGCTTCTCGGTCTCGGGTTCGAGCGGGAGGTTGAAGACGTAATCCTGGTCGTTGATTTGGATCAACGGTTTGGATTAGATCTCGCTGTTCCGGAGCGACGTTAATCATGGACGTCTGATCCTCCATCCGACAGCTACGGTTAACCCTACCGTTATGCGAGTAGCGCCAAATGATTGCCCCTCCAATCGTGACGCGCCGCGTGTAAAGCGCGGCTGACTATGTAATGTCCAGATTAAAAATTCCAAAAAAATCACAAGATCTTCAAAAATTCATATCTCCCTACACACATGATCAAATTAGGTGTTCTTAGGCTCATTGGAAAGGTCTCAGAGGGACTTAAAAAAGCTCTATGTTCTCAGCTCCTGGTTACATATTTGTTGAGCTTAATTTCAGTAATAGTGTTTTTTGAATTATTGCATTTATGGCTTATATTTAATTCCCCAAGACTTGAGACTTTGGGAGATTGAATTTGGGCATGTCTCTAACATGTCCAAATTTTATCCCCCTGTTTGAGATGCTTAAGGGCTTTAATTTTCAATTTTGGATTCAAGGGTCATGGTTTGACCCTTAAATCCAAATTGAAATTGTGACCTATCCAATGGGAGTTAGGGTCTGATTTTTTGTGTGATGATGATGTGTAGTATAGGGAGTTTAGAGCCATTGATTTTGCCCCAATCCAAGCTTAGGATAGCTCCCTAGGAATTTTTGAAGGTGACTTAGAGTTCACCTTAGGTGGCTTGGTTAGTCACCTTAGGGTATTCCACTTAAGCCCAAATTTCGTGAGTTTAGGCCTTGGGATAAAGTGATGCCATGGCCTAAATTTCATCAGGTTTGGAGCTCATTTGGTTCACTAAATAGGAGCCACAATAATCCCCCTTAGAATTGGCCTTTAACCCTAATAAAATTCTAATAAATTAATTTTAATTCCTAAAATTCTCTAAAATACTTCTAACTGACCTAAATTGATCCCTTAATCAATGAAAATTGAAATCCCTTTGGTTTGTCATTTAAATATATCTTAATTTAATTTTAAGTTAAAATTAAT
>NW_021318619.1:986797-1015285 GCF_001605985.2 Dendrobium catenatum | reverse complement strand
ACGACATTCTGGTCTACAGCAGGACAGATGATGAGCACTGGGAGCATTTGAAAAGGGTGTTAGAGGCACTGCAGGAGCACCAGTTGAGGGCTAATTTGAAAAAATGCTGCTTTGCACAAGCCAGTGTAGAATACTTGGGTCATGTGGTATCAAAAGAACGGGTGGCAGCAGATGGATGGAGCTAAACTGGCCAATGCCGAAAAATTTGAAGGAGCTGAGGAAATTTTTAGGACTGACAGGTTACTACTGGAGGTTGGTAAAGGAGTACGGCACCATAGCATGGCAACTCACTGAGCCGTTAAAAAAGGACGGGGTTCCTATGGGGGGAGGCAGCCACAGCAGCATATGAGAGACTGAAGGAGGCAATGACTAAGGTGTCGGTCCTAGCTTTGCCATATTTCACTCGGACCTTCATTGCGGAGACAGATATGTCTGGGTACGGGCTGGGTGCAGTAGTTATGCAGAGTCATAGGCCCATTACTTATTCAGCCAGGTTTTGACTGCAAGAGCCAGGCTGAAGTCAGTTTATGATAGAGAATTAGTGGCCATCGTTTGGCCATCCAGAAGTGGCGGCTCTATTTATTTGGGAGGCATTTTATTGTCAGGATAGATCAGCGTAGCTTGAAATACTTGTTGGAATAGCGGATGGTAACAGAGGAACATCAAAGGTGGCTGCCCAAGTTGTTGGGGTACGACTTTGAAATTCAGTATCGACCAGGGGTGGAGAACAAGGTGGCAGATGCCTTGTCCAGACGTATGGGGGAGTTGCAGATAGTGGCACTATCCGTTCTTTTGATGCTTGACTGGGAGGCCATCAGAGAGGAAAGTACAAGAGATTAAGGTTTGGAAAAGATCATATCAGATTTACTGAAAGAAGGGGGTAGCCACCCAGGATACTCATTGGAGGGAGACAAACTGCTATACCAGGGGAGATTTATGATGCCTCAGGCCTCGATCCACATCCCAAACATACTCCAGGAGTTTCATGGAAGCGCTATGGGGGGCCATTCAGGCGTACAGAAGACATACAGGAGGCTAGTTGTGAAAGTGTACTGGAAAGGGATGCGTAAAGATGTAGAGAAGATGGTAGCCAGCTGTGAGATCTGTCAAAGGAATAAGTACCTGGCTATGTCACCAGGAGGATTACTACAGCCGTTAGCTCTATCGGGAAGAGTGTGGGAGGAGATCTCCAGGGACCTTATAGATGGGTTGCCCCGTTCAGAAGGGTTCACTATGATCTTGGAGGTGGTGGACAGGTTGAGCAAGTATGCACACTTCATTCCCCTCTGACACCCCTACACAGCAATGATAGTGGCTTTAGTCTTCATCAGGGAGGTGGTCCGATTACATGGAATACCTGAGGCGATCATATCAGACAGAGACAAGATATTCCTTAGCCATTTTTGGAGAGAGTTATTCATGTTGTAGGGGACATCTCTGAAAAGGAGTACAGCTTACCACCCACAGATGGATGGCCAACCGGAAGTAGTGAACAGGAGCTTGGAGACTTACCTGAGATGTTTCGTATCGGAGACACCCAAGCTCTAGGCTAAGTGGCTATCATGGGTCGAGTATTGGTATAACACATATTTTCACTCTGCTTCTAAGATGACTCCATTTAAGGTGTTGTACGAAAGGGATCCTCCCCACTTGGTACACTTTGGGAGTATCAGCACCCCAGTTTCCTCAGTTGAGGAGTACTTGGAGGAGAGGGATAGGGTGTTAGGAGAGCTGAAGAGACATCTGTTGATGGCCCAATAAATTATGAAGAAACGAGCTGATAAGCATAGGAGGGACATCTAGTTTGAAGTGGGGGAGAGGGTGTTATTGAAGCTTCGGCCATATAGATAGAGGACAGTCGCCAACATGAGGAATGAAAAGCTGGCTCCAAGGTACTTTGGGCTTTATAAAGTGCTAGAGAAAATTGGGGTAGTAGCATATCGACTAAAATTACCACCAACGGCAACTATACACTAGGTTTTTCACGTCTCGCGGTTGAGGAAGGCTATTAGTGACTACACAACCAACCCCGAGCTACCGGCGACACTTACTTAGGATTTAGAGGTGATTCTGGAACCCTTAGAACTGATGGGGGTTCGCTAGAAAAAAGATGGAATTAAAGAAGTGTTGATTCAGTGGAAAAACCTTCCGGACTACGAGACCACATGGGAACCATACAAGAGGGTGAAACAATAATTTCCGGGTTTTCACCTTGAGGACAAGGTGATTCTTTGGGAGGGCGGTAATGTTACGCCGCCGGCCCAAAGGTCGGCTCAATTTTATAGGAGGCGGACATGTTTTGCCTCCTCTACCTTGCCCACCTAAATAGAGTCCCACCCATCAATTTGATTTCAAAATTCAAGAGAGGGGGTGCGGCTAGGGCTTTGGGAGAGAAAATTGATTAGGAAAGTGTTGTATTAAAGAGGATGAAAGCGATTAGGGAGAGATTATGTTTTGATTGATTGGAAATTAGGATTCTTGGTGTTGGGCTCTAGACATCTCTTGTCTAAAGATTTGGGAGAGACGATCCTCCTCTCGAATTGAGGATCTCCTGTATCTTGCTTTATGTTTGCTTCCTTTTTTTTTATAAAGAAGTTGCTATCGCATGCTTGCTTTTCTACAACGATTCTACGATTTTTTTTCTCGCTGTTTTACTGATTTTGGTTAGGTTTGCTTGCGAACTCAAGTAGATCCAATAGGATTACTTGCGAACTCAAGTATTTCCTATCAGATACCTGATGCCTGATAAATCAATCTTCACTCAAGAGAATAAATGTCAATGGAATGCCACAAAAGATGCGTTAAATTAAAAACCATTTTTTTAATTTATAAACTTGGCAGGAAGTTCTCAGCTTGATAACCATATTCTGGACAAGGCGAAAAGCTCTAGAAAGGTAGCTACGAGACCTTTGAATGACGATAAAAAACTCCTAGAAAAATACAATTCTAATTTTCAGAAGTTCAAAGCAACTTAAAAACTAACTCCTGTGACAGTATGGGTAAAAAAAGCCAAAATAATTTACAGATCAGTGATAACTGGGGAGATCTGCATTAATCCTACTTGCAATCAAACAACTTGAAATAAACTAATATTAATTCTATGGCACTGAAGTCAGGCCAAACTCAACTGCAAGAGCTTTTGGATTAATGGGATGTAATAATAAGTGTAATTTCAGGATTTTGCTGAGGGCAATATGATCTTTCCGATGCAAAAATAAAAAATTTCTCTTGGTCTTGGTGCATTCAATTCCCTTTCACCATAGTGGTTATGGTTACAGTAATGCATTATAATATATATTTATAAAGAATTAAACCCGGTTGAGATATACAAGAGGCTAATTCCAACCCTCATCGGATTGCCCTAATGAACATTATTCAAAATACAAAACACAAATGAATCTCCGATCAAATCAATTAATTGGACGCCCAATAGGTTCCATCGAGTTGATACCCTATTGGTAAGGAACAGTTGACATCCTATTCTGCTCAAACAAACCAAAGACAGCAAAAAGAAACTGTTTCACAGATGAAAAACAGAATAATGAAATACCTGGATGGTAGATATCACTATAATATCTACAATTACATGACCCACCATGATGCTAAACAAACTCCATTGTCAAAACTTGAAACTGTCATTTTCTAACAAAAATAATATGAAACTGACAGCTCTAGAGTAGTATCATGCACCAGATAACATTTCGGTAGGTTTTGTTGCAAAAACAAAACAATGATACCCATAGATACTTGGACCTCATTACAGTATTATCAATCTTATGAGGTAATTTTACATTTTTAATGAAGAAATATGTAAATGCAGCACTCCAAAGTGACTGGCTTTTCATCTCGTCAAAATACGAAAGGAACGTTACCAAATCTGTTGCACCTAAGATCAAGCTTCTTAGCTGCCCAACAAATTTCATACATATTCTAATGCATTGACTTTTCATAAGAGATGCTTAGCATAAGGCACCAGCCCTCCTATAGCATCTACATTGAAAAGCATTGAGTGTCAAAACCAAAAATCCGCATGTGCATCAGGTGTGTGCACATGAGAATATTGAACATATCGAAAATAAGCAAAACTCAAATTCACTCTACTCCGAGAATCGTGCAATCAATTTTTTTGTGTAAAACATGCAATTATTTTGAAAATTTTATAAGCTTATTGATGCGGGCATCCAACCGTTCATGCCTATTCAAGGAGTGCAAGATCAACGGCCGTGATCATCCTACATTATCTTAAATTTTATTTGTAATTTTTTATTTTTAATTATGCATTTTTCGTTTTTACCCTTATTTAAAGGTCTTGTCTTATGTAAGCCCAAGGGGCAAAGTTGTCTTCTCATTTATTTTAAGGCATATAAATAGAGGCACTTGCTCTTGGAAGAGATCAATAATAGATTATTAATTTAAAAAAAAAAGAATTGGAGCCTTTGTCTTGATCTCTGTGTGAGTTCTGGAGAGAAAGTCCCATGAGAGGACAACCTTGTTTCCACCAGCCGCATGATGGATCCGGACTCGTGGATTGAAGTCCCTCGGGGAGGGCAACGCAATACCCACCAGCTGCAAGAAGAGTCTGGGCTCGTGGTTTGTATCGTTTTTATTTTATTTTTTCTTTGTTCTCCGTCCTCTCATCTCTAGTCTCCACCATTTACCGTCCTTTTTTTTTTGGATCAAACATCAACCCCTCCACCTCCATAGTCGTCTGACCACCTCACCCCACCTCCTCCCTCCTCCTTTGGCTCCATCAATTTCTTCTTGCATTCAAAACCCTTCCTATTTTAGCCCTCTTAATTTGGCAATAAATTCAAATATAAATTCAAATAAATTTGAATTTGAATTTGTTTCCTAATTAAGGATTCTTATTTTAGGAAAGTTACTTAAGTTGGATCTAATTAAATTTCTAATTGTATTTGATTTAAATTAATTTTCCTAATTAGTAAATCCCTTTTTGGAAACCCCCCAAATCTCTCCCAATATGAATTTAATTGAAATTAATACCAATTTTCATGATTCATTGAACTTGGACACATTCATCGAATGTGGACACCCTCCCACCTCCTTGGCCCTCTTGATGATTTCAATCATCATTATTACATGCCTAAATTAGCCTAAATGATTTGGGAAAGATTTTAATTCAATTTGAAATTCAAATTTGAATTTCAAATACTTTCCTAATTAAACAAGCTAAATTAGGAAAGTTTCCTAAAATTAAGTCTAATTCAATTTTAAACTAGATTTAATTTTGGTAACCCCTTACTCTCTCTTTCCCACTTAACTTGAAATTTCAAATTCATATGACCCCCCCTTCCCGTTCTACATCACTTATTAAATTTTTTTAAGTCCAATTTCAAGGCTAATCCTTCGTATCCACAAGATCGAAGCTGATAGGACTTCAGCCTCCAGATAATTACTATAATGTTGACCGAAAGGGGGCTTTATAATTTTCACTTTCGCCTCAATTAAACAAATTTGAAATTAAAAAAAAAAAGCTCAAACATAAATCTTACAAAGATAATTCATTTCACGTCTACATAAGGCCTTCAAAACCTTTATTAAAGAAAAATCTATTTTTAAAATGTAAAATCTGGAGGCCATATTTACAAAGTGCAATAATAAGTCTCAATGACAAACCCAATGGCAAACCCAATTCTCTACGTACAAATGTAAAATCTACAGTCTGCAATGAGAAGAATGTTTAAGCAAACTTAAAACTTGATCATTTATCAGTAACTGAGTAGAGTAAACAAGGTTCAAAGTAATAAAATGCAATCATCAAAATACCTAGATGATGATTGCACTTACAAAGTCTCAATTGAATTATCATATATTTTTAAAATACCCCCAAAGCCGAACACCAATCATTTCGGGTGTAAATCCAGAAAAAAAAATGTAAAAAACCTAAGATAATTACAAGAGAAAAAATGTTCAAACAAAATTTATCGACGTAAGCTTAAAGTAACTGTTCACACTATGCTATTGTTTTCCAAGGGTGGCGACTTTAAAATTAAGCTCCGTTCATAAAAAATCAATATCATATCTATGATCACTCTCAAAAGAACTCCCACTAATAAATATGTGGCGTACATCCTCTAACTGAGTAGCTTTACCATTAAATAATGCTTGTGACCAAGGTCCTCACATTGGGTGTTTTCACCGTAAAATGGTACTAATAAATTGCTCTCAACGCCATAGCACACAAACTCCCCAAAGGCCCCTGAGTGGCTGATTACAAAACCCTCTGTCAACTAATACAAACAATCAAATGCAATATATATATATAACCAAAAAAAGTTTGAAAGCAACAAACAATCTTGCACGAACAAGTATTTACTAGTAGTGATAAATAATAGGAAGCAAAAGGAACCAAATCTATGTAAAATAGTAAGGAATTTATTAGGATAAACTACTCAGAAGATTTAACATCAAATAAAAAACAAAAATCATGATTTCATGCGCAAAATAACAACTCAAATATGTACAAACTCTTTTTAAACCAACTACACTTCAAAATCAATAACTAAATAAATAATTGAATAAGCAGAGAAATAAGGAAAATAATGCAAAAGATGTAGTCTCACATTTTGATGCAATCAAAAATTTGGGAGAGGGACCCAAATTTTTTATCACAAAAATATTACCTTTCTAAGAACAAAGTAAGGAGAAACTTACAAAAACTAGACAAATTAAATAAAACAAAACACAACTTTAATATTATAAAAAACTATTACAACTTGGACACTTACAAACGACTCTTACAAATGACACCTAAAGTTGCTTTCCAAGAGAAGAAGGATACAATGGAATGATTACTATGGAGAGAAGAAAGATATTAGGAGACGAGACGAAGGTTGGAAAGAGCCCGCAGGATTTCCGGAGGAGGGGAAGAAGCTTAGAAAGAGCCCGCAGGATTTCTAAAGCCAAAAACCACTCAGGTTTTATCCCAAAAATCACATCATATCACTTGCTAAAACAACCACAAACAACATTATTTATAGGCACAAAAAGAGGAATACAAACAGCCAATATAACCCCTAATTAAATCAATTAAAAGGGGTAAATGAAAAGACAAAATTCAGTCCAGATTTCTGTACAGGAATCTGTCCAGAAATCTGTCCCAAAACAGCCCCAAAAACCAAAGAAAAGGAATGCCAAAAGCCACAAGCTTTTCCTTGCTGAAATCCCAAGAGACACAGCAAAAATCCAAGCAGAATAAAGCCACGGAATCAGCCAGGAACAAAGCCAAAAGCCACGGTTTCAGCACAGGAAACCAGGAGGCTTTTCACGGGTAAAGGGGGAAGAATTTTCGGTAAAGAGGGAGGAACATCACATTTGAACAAGAATATTGCACCCCAAAAGGGTTAACATCAAGAAGCAGCATCAAGGAAAAATAAAATTCAAGAACCTCAGATATAAATAGCATAGAGTGCTTGGACAAATTATCTGAAGAAGACCATTTAATTTTAGCAATAGCAATATATATAAAAAAATGAAAAGTTACAAAAAGGGTAAATCCCAAAAAAAAAACATGTATTCTAGGTGCTGTTGCCAACTAGGTCATAAGGTATGCTCTGAAAGAACATAAATATAACTAACAATGGAAGTCATAGTAAGGCATGCTGAAGGTTAAATATCATAGAATACAAAGATAAAGATGCTGGTACAACAACAACAACAAGCCTTTATCCCACTACGTGGGGTCGGCTACATGAATCCTTTTTCTCCATTGTGTCCTATTAAAAGTCAAATTCTCGTTTAAATCTAATAAAGAAAGGTCATTCCTAATATTTTCTAACCAAGTCTTTTTAGGTCTATCCCTACCTTTCTTAACATAAGTCAAATCTAATACCTCTACTCTCCTAACTGAGTCATCGGAAGGCCGCCGTTTTATGTGACCAAACCATCTAAGGCGACTCTCTCTAATTTTATCTTCTACTGGAGCTACTCCAACCTTTTCACGTATATGATCATTTCGTATCCTATCTCTAAGGGTAAAGCCACTCATCCACCTAAGCATACTCATCTCTGCAACACTTAACTTAGTATTATGCTTCTCTTTTAATGGCCAACATTCGGCACCATAAAGCATTGCAGGCCTCACTACCATCTTATAGAATTTTCCCTTAAGCTTGAGGGGTACATTTTTATCACATAACAAGCCCGATGCTGGTATGGAGGTAAAATGTACCTGAGCTCTTTGTATCATTCAAAATCCCTACTGTAAGGTAGGACATTGAATGCAACTAACATTTAGCCCCAAAATCCAAATAGAAATTGGGACCTTGGACATAAAAAGTGATTTTTTCGTCAAATGCGATCATTCAATGTGTTTTACAGTGAACATAAACATAAGTTATGTCAGCTTTACAAACTGATAGTCAGCGTCAGCTCAAGTAAATATTCTATAGACTTCAATGCAAGCATTAACCGTCTCGCAAACAACTTTAAAAAAAGGGCACAAAACAATAAATTAGTGTTTCTTACAATGACAACAAAGCCATAATCACATACTAACTTCAATATTTTTTCATAAAATAATTTTACACAAAGAAGTTGACTCCATGCGCCTAAATGAATATAAGAAAAAGAGCAAGAATCAATAAAAAAAGGGAAAAATTGCAAATAAGTACTTCTAATATTAACCCAACACACAATTAGGCGCTCATATTTCCAAAATCTGCAGATAAATCTATATATTTTGATAAAATTCAAAAGTTAGTTTTATCTATATATATTCATTCAGGAAAATCATTAAAATACAGCAATAAAAATTTTAAATGACAAAAATATCTTACATAGAAGAGCCACCAAAGCTGCTTGGCTTTTCGTTGTGACTAAAGATCCCTGGGGAGCATTTTTGGTGAGTACAGTTCTCATGCACTAATGGCATCCTTGTGCACTCATAATTAAGTGCTGAGAAAGTGCCTAGAGCACTATCAAGCAATTTCATCTATGCCAACAAAATAGCACAAGATAAAGGTAGAAGCACACAATCAGAAAAGCACCACTTGTGTCAAATGCAGTTGTTTGGACTAGTTTTATCTTAAGAAATGGCGTGAAATCTAGCAGAATGGCTGATGGTGATTTCAATCCTTCATTGTTCTCACTTCTTTAGCGATGACAATAAAACTTTGATGATCTCCAATTTTAACACTATTTGTCTTACCAAAGTAAGGACTCCTATATTACTTGTGCTTCGATCTGGAAGGCAGTAGCAAATCCAGTGCAATCTAAGTTATTGAAAAAGAATAGACTAGTGAAAATAATAGAACCTAAATGTACTTGTACCATAATAGGATAATTTAGTCATTCTATTGCAGTTAGTACTAGAGAATCCTTGTTATCAGTTCTGAAAACAAAGGGACCGAATAGCTAGTACAGGACGTGTAAGCAATTGTGCCTAAAATTGCCAAGAAAACAAGAAAATGCAGGAATTTGCAGAATTATTTGCAAGTTTGATTTCTGATTAGTGGATGTGACGCAGCAGATGATGCAAATGAAGACATCGTCAGCCATTGGGTAGTGAGACTCAGGAAACTCCACAGGAAAGTGGTATATATTGATGTTTTTTAAGTGATTTGGAGAGTAATTCTGTCTGAAGCCCCTTGATAGTGTGAAAAAAATACTCAGCTTCATCCAATTCTCACCACAGAAAAAAAAAAAAAAAAAAAAAGGAAAAAAAAAAAAAAGAAGTGTGAAGCACAACTCCAACAAAAAGAAACCAACTAACCAAATCAAAACGAGTTTTTCAAGCATATACAAATGTCAAAGTACAAGTTCCACTTTCTTTCACATTTAGGCAATCAAATAGGCCATGTACTCCAACAATAATCATAGAGAAAACTCATAAATTTACTCATAGATAACTTGTTCATAACAAACATTGCTGAAGAGTTGCAATGATAAAACCACAAATAATGGCAATGGAAAATAATTATCCATCGAAAATGAAACAAGACTTTAAAAATCCCTTCCATTATAGTGTGAGATGTATGGGCTCTTAAAAGTGTGCACAAGATAAACCAATCACTAACATAAAAGGTGTTGACTAATAGGGGTGCAACATGTCAGATTTTGTTAGTACTACACCGAAGTAAATACCAAACAAAGTATGTTTAATTTCAGATTATAGAACCATGACAAACAAGAATTAGATCAGAACTGTACTTAATCAAGATTGGTTCACTCTATTTGGACTCCATTTGGCTCTTGGGTACAAATTCAGCTCTTTTGCTTATACTAATTACATAATTAATGATAGCAAACAGAATATAAACCAGGACATATGGTTATAAATGTTCTCGCTCAAAAGAAAGAATGGTGCTTGTGGCACAAATGAATCTGGCTTTGCAACCAAAGGATTTCTTTCTCATTGAGGTAAATTTTAATTAATCAGATTTTTCCCTGTAGGGTAATAACAAGGTTTATTTAGATCCAGGTCCTTACTTCCTATGAGAGCAAGCCCTCATAGTTAATTACTCCTCTAGCGCGTAGAAGAGAACTCTCAATTAAGGATGAATTACTGTTTTAGGCATGTAACAATTTTAATTTTGGTTGTGGGGGGTGGAGGTAGACCCGATCAAGATCGGGTAGTTCAGTCATCCTGGCAATATCTTAAATTATTTGCCTTGTAATTTTGGTGAGCTGCTAGGTCATCTTCTAAAATCAACTCATTAAAGGTCAGTTGCTGCTTCCATTTCAGGTCATAAATTGGAATTAAATTGGTTCTCACCCCCCTACTTTCCCCTTTCCCTTGGCCATTCGGTTTCTCCAACAGGCTCCCCTTCCCGTGGCTAGTTCCTCCCCCCCTTGGCTGCCTGTTCTGGTTCCCTGTGGTGCCCATTCTTGTCTCCCGTGGCTGCCTTTTCCGGTTCCCTGTGTGGCCCTTCGGCTGCTGCTCCTGGACAGCCCCTTGGCTTTTCATTTCCCCTTACCTGATTGGTTCGGTTGGAGATGATTTTGGGTTGTTTGGCTGCCCCATTTCTCATATATAAATATATATATATATATATATTTGTATTTTTATTTGTGTTTCATTTTTGTAATCAAGGGTCTCCTACTTGTTTTGGGAACTTTTGATTACATCAATATCGGAGGTCGGGAGAGCACTTACCCCTTCTAGTCAGCCCAATCAAATAGGATTCAACTGTCGGGGGCTTCGGGGAAACGAATCAACCCCGGTATAGGTCTTCTGTCTCTCCAATTTGGCGATCGGGGTAATTTGCAGTTTTTCCGAGATTTCGGTAGTCTTTTAACACCCCCTCCCCACAAGGTGAGGTTGGGGAGGGCACTTGCCCTTTCAAATCCACCCAATCAAATCAAAATCGACAATCGAGGGCTTCGGGGGAAGGATCAACCCTGGTATGCGTCTTCTGCCCTCCGAATTGGCAATTGCAGTGCCTACTTGCTCTTAGTTTTATTACTATCATTATTATTAGTAATTATTATTATTATTTTATTATATAAAAATAATCCCTCCTCACTATTTCAATATAACTTTTGAGGAGGCGTATCGAGCCTGCAACTAGGATTAGGCAGGCGGTTCATGCTTGGATCAGAAGTCACGGCTGGTCAGAACAGAAGTAAGGGGTCCCATTTGGGCCTGGGAAGTCGGACCGGAGTGGGATTTGCTATAGTGTGGGTCTTCCTTCGTGCATAGTGGAGGCAGGTCAAAGGCCTAGTGTCGTTCACGTGTGGGCACTGGAGCATAAGAACGAGCCTCTCAGTCAGGGTCAGACACAGAGGCTGGAGGCTGGCTATTTGGTCAATCGAACAGGAGGCTTCAGGAAGTATCACAGATGGAGCAGCCTGGTGGGATCTGGACAGGGGTAGGGTAGCATCAATCGTGGGTCGTTCAAGCAAGGGAACGGACAAAGGCTCCGTTTGCTTGAAAAATCAGGAGGCGGGACACTAGCTGGATTGGGATTCACTTGATTGCCAAAGCACGTAAGTTAGCGTAACTTTTATGTTCGTTTCATTCGTTTGTTTTATACGACCTGCACAAGCAGTTTCTTCGACCACGCCGGGATGCCATGGGCGACGTGGTTCGTTTATCTCCTCTTCCCTTTTTTCTGTTTAATTTTATTCGAGCAATCAAATATCAACATACATATATTATCACATAAAATATAAATTTCATAATTAAATAAATATAATCATATGAAATATCCAATTATTCAATGTAGAATCAAAATTAAATAGACATCATTATAACATACATTCAAAAGTTGAGGTGATAGGAAAATAGAAATATGTAACTATCATCTACTTCATTTGGCCATCATATACATTAACATAAATAATAGTAGTAAGAAACTATGGTCTACTTCATTTTTCCATTTACTTATTTCACTTCTCTAAATTTTGAACTTCTAATAAAGTTATGTTCAGTTATTGTTTAATGTTTACTCAACTATTAGAACCAAGAACCAACCCATTACAGAGAATATTTCTAGGTCCCAATATACCCAATACCAGCTAGCTGTTGGTGCTAAGTATTTATAAACCAAAACAAAACTGATCCATGCTAGAACGGGACCAAATTGGTTCGTTAGGTTTGGTTCAACTATTCAAATATTTTTGCACACACCCATTGATTGGCTTACCATCAACATATGCTATCCATTTACATGAATTGTTCTTCAACCTTATCAATCACTTCAGTCTCACACAAATTAGAAAGATATACCAAAGATACTAACTAGAATATAAAATGCCTAACCACCAGGTAGATCTTCCTTTTAAAAAAATTTACAGCTCGGGGCAGAGATAAAAGACAAAAGCAAGTAAGAACAACAAGATAAATTTGAAGATGGTGTTCTGTCGAATACATTTGTTAAAAAAATTGTTAGTTTAGGTAAAAAATAGCAATCATGGATATTTAACTAAATATGAAACAACTATACCCAATAATACAACAAAAGATTATTCCTAGAATTTTTTTATTTTATATTAGTTATTTATGTTGTTTTAGTTTTTATTTATTTAGAGGGATTTACATACATACCATAAAATTCTTATCAATTTATATATTGAACAACTATATCTTTATATTTACTTATATAATTCTCAAATCTCTAAATCACATTAAAAATAACACTAATATTAACGTATTCAAAGTAAACACACCTTTTTCATGCCTATGCTTTGATGTAATTTAGAAAATAAAGTGGTATATAACTAAATGAAAAAATTTAAGTGTTCGACACGTAAATACATAAAAAAAATAAAAATTTGATATGTATGTAAATCTCTTTTATTTAATGGTAGGATCATCTTTCTTTTGAATTGAATTATAGAATGATTAAGAATTGTCAAGCATTGGATTAAAATTTAATTCAAATTAGTTTGGGTTTGTCTTCAACACTATTTCTATAAAGATAGATGTATAGCTTACATTTGGGGTTATTATTAAATACTTAAAATTGAATATTTTCTTCCCCTTAAGCCCGCTTTCTCCTTACTAATTTGCAACTCCTTCCGAACACAATCTTCTAATTCCTTCAGATTGTTGCTAAGACTTGTGACTTTCTTTATTGGCAACACCACATCTAGATCTCATCCTCCAATAGTAATAACATCCAATATCTTGTAGATTCCACAAATTGAACCTCTTCTTTCAGCTCTTCTCCAAAATTAAATAAACTAAGAAGTACACCAATTTGGCAGTCTATTTAATTTCTTGATGATAATTAAATCTAACCCTACACTGCTGCCATGTGAAAATACTCCATCTGTTACCAATGACATCAGTAAAGCCAAGAAATTTTGTGTATAAGATGTATGGATTATGTTAGGAAGATCCATGATAAACATAAAAATTCACCTGTCAAGACACAAAATTCTCCTTTTTAAAATTGTCATAATTAATTTATTGACAAGTTTCATCAAGTTCGTAAGCATCTAAGTGTGCAACATTGTCATGGATACAGTTTAAATATGGGCAAATTATATGATTCAAGTGATTATAGTCTTCTAGCATCATCTATTACACTAAGTTATAAAATATGAGAATCGCCTATGATGATTAGCCGAAATATTGTTTAAAACTACAAGGTGAAGCCATTAAAGAATCAGATTACAGAAGTAACATTGACAATCTCATAGATATTATTAAGTGCCTTAGGAGAAAGGCAAACCACTGTCCATGCATTAGATTGTTCTCAATATTCACAAGATGACTAAGTGTCTCACAAAGAATATGGATATAATTGGTATGCCTTATGATGATCATTTATGTGGTTACCATGTTCATTTCCATCCAAAATCATCTTATCATGATGATAGAGTTTTCTACCCATTAGTTTCATAAATTTCAACGTTTTAAAAATCTATATCAATTTCAAATGCTCAGGCATTTGTGTCAGCGCCAATAAAAATTTGATACTTATGATAGGTTGATCTAAGAAAATTATTAATGTGATGATTCGTTATAATTTGATAATGATGATAAACTGCCAATAGTTGAATACCTTGCTAGAACTAACCACGAAATAATTCCCGACTATTTTGAAGCCTAACTTGGCAATCATGCCCAAGCCCACAGTTGAGACTAGATATCTTTTGTTGCTGTTTTCATTGATATGAAATAAGAGGTTAATCAGCAAATTATAATATTCTTGCAAAATCTTTCTCCAAATACATAGGTTAATTAACATGTTCTAATATTGTAGTCAATTTCCTCTCAAGAAGTGTACGTTAAGTTCATGTTACCATTGTCATGTGATTATGGTATCTTCTATGATATTTGATCAAATAATGGTGTATGATGTGTGGTTAAGTATAAAACTGAAGCCTCCAAACCATATGATGTAGAACCAAATGTGTCAGTAATCATGTAATACTAAAAATATACGCCTTTTAATTAGAGCAATAATAATTACATTTACTTTCAACGATTTAAACAAATATTAAAACAACAAGAAGATGATTTAAGCATAGGCCAAATTACAAGATAAAAGTTAAAATCATGAATAATCAATTCCAATCACAATTAGCATAACATGCAGGAGTTCAATAGAAATCCCTATATTAACATACAGATTAGGCCCTAATTGAATCCACTCACTCTTGGTGTAGGCTAAACGGAGATAGGTTGCACAACCTTTATGATGTCACAAATAAAAGGAAAGATTTAGAAAAGCAAAAGGCATGGAAGAGAAATTCACCTTTATCAGGATTAAAAAACGATATGCCACTGAGCGGGAGAGAGTTGTTCGTCGATTGCGACGGAGAGAGAAGGCAATCCTTATGACGTAGTCTTCAACGGTACGGTCGACCTCTAAGTTGATGTCAAAGAATGGAGACTTAAGAATGTCCACTTGCCCTTGATCGTTGTAAACAAACCCATGATCACGTTCTGGGTCAGCCATACATAAAGGAGCCGATAATTACAAAGTTCTGGAACTTCTGGACAGCAACCGATGAATTTTCGGATGGTAGGACAGCAACGAGAAGATGCAGAAATTTCGGGATAGCACTTGATCTGCTACTGGGCAGCATGCATGAGTTGTTCTGGACAGCAATCTTGCTGGTCTTGGGAGTTCTTGACAGCAATTACGATCCGGAAAAATTCTGGACAGCAATCTCCTAGTCCAAAAATATGGAAATCAGTTGTGAGTGGGTTTAGGCAGCAAGGGCTTGATGTGGTCGGCTATGGGAAAGAGAAAACTTCTCTTACTTGGCAAGGGAAAAAATTGGGGAGGTAATAAAGGAGATGGAATCAAAAAGGAAAGGAAGGAGAGAGGGTAGGCCGGCAGGTAGAGGGGTGGGGAGGAGATGGGGAAGAGAATAAAGAGGTTGCCAAAGAGGGATGTTTAATTAGGGAAGGGGATATTATGAAAAATCCCTGATTAAATTAAATTGATATCATTTAGGAACTTTCCTAAAGTAAGCCATCTTATTTAAGGAAAGAATTTCAAATTCAAAACAGATTGGAATTTGAAATTAGTAACTTTCCTAGTTTAAGATATTTAATAAATGGAAAGTATTAAATGGGGACTTCAATTTTGGAGGCAAAGGGAGAATGGGAGGGATGGCCGACGGTTTAAGGAGGAGAGAGGGGAAGGATTGGCGGAAAGAGGAGGACCACAAACCCGGACGCTTCCTGCAATTGGTGGGTACTAGCCCTCACCTAAGGACTTCAAGCAACCTCTCTCAAAAATTCTCACAACTCACAAACAAGGTGTAGGAAAATTTTCTTCTTAATCATCATTACCCTCAAAAGATGAGGGGGTGGCTTTAAATAGCCAACATACAATCAAGAAAAATAAAAGACCAACATGCCCTTAGGGCTTACATAGGACTACTCTTTCAAGTGAGGGTACAAATAAAAAATATGTAAAAAAAACTCAATACAATCATAATAATAAAACTATTACAAATAATAACTGAAAAATAAAGGGGTGCAATCTTGGTCGTAGATCGTCGGCCACGTCTCTGGTAAACTATCCATGGTCGGATGTCCTCATCACCATACTTATGTTTAAACAACACGGGCTTAGGATTTAAGAGATGTTGATGAAGCAATTTCTTGGTCGCCTCCACAAAACGGAATTCCAAGAAAATGCTTCTACAAAAATCTTCAAAAGAAGTGTTATATCTGCCTATTGGGAAATAATGTAGCAAAAGAATATTATTTATTGAATTTATAAAATTTTAGATTAGTTCTAGATTTTATTTAATGTCATGATTAGCTTTATTTGAAATTAAATGATATGATAACTATTGGATTAGAAATAAATTCAAATTAATTTAGAATTATCTTGCAACAGGTTTTCTATAAATAAGAGTTAATGGCATGTGTTTGAGACAATTAGTGAATGAAGTGAAATAAACACCCTACCACCTATTTCTCTCTCTCTCCTCATTAATTTTCCTCCTAACTGTCAGCTTCTCAACTCTCAAGGGAATCTAAATCCCAAAGCCCGTTCTCCTTTCAATCGCAGCAGTTAATTTGTGGCTTGTTATCAAAGCCTCTTGAATCCTCTCAGCCATAGCCAAGACCTATGACTTCTATTGGCAACTCCACATCTAGCCTCCATTTCATCTGTTGATTGAAACAGCACCCAAAACTTTCCACGTTGATTCCCTCACAAAACTATTTCTTATAACCGTCCTCCAAAATTCAAAATAATAAAGTACATCAACTTGACATCAATTCAATTTCTTTTCCTACATCACCCGACTCAAGAGAAAAGTAAATTCTCCACTTACCAAATTAGAACAGTAAGAAAGATAAAAAAATGATTAAGAAATTTTTTTTATAAATGCAATAAGCAAATAGTCGAAAACAAAAAGAAACCACCCGGATAACATAAAACAAAACATATGAAAGAGAACACAATACAAAAAATCTTACTTTTACACAATGATGGTCTTACTTTTAATAAAAAGACTAGTAATTAAGCCAGTGACTTCATTGATTTATAGCAAAAGTGATTTGGCCATGCTTATGTCAGTATGAAGTCGTAAACTTCACTTTCAAGATTATCCGCAGTAAATTAAACATAAAAAAAAAAAACAATACACAAATTATAATCTTCTTCTTCTTGCTACAATTCATAGGATTAAGAACTACCAAAATTTAAAAATACTTATTTGCAACTAGGATGGCCATTAGCGGATAGACTAAAGCAATAAAACCAATAAAAGCATTTAAAGTAGCGCAAACATATTGAAAACTTTTAAAGTTTAGGATCATAAAGTACAGTTTTAAAATTCCTATGATCAGTGTTAGCAAAAAAAAAATTTTTAAAAACACTAAATTCCATTGACAAAATGACCAAGAGGAAACAAACTCCGAAAACACCAGCGAGATCAATCTGAGCGACCTAGGAAAAAGGTTTAAAGGCAACCAACCACTAAAACAATACATTGAAAAAAAAAATATGAGAGGTTCACAGACGTAGTTGCACATTTTTCAAATGGATAAAAGAGCCTGACAAGGAAAGTTAAATGGTGTATCAGCAAGCACAGTTCTAAACGCTTGTAATTTCTTCAGCCGATGCTTGAGAATTTTAGTGTAAATGCATGCATGTTTCTTACTTTATCTGCATGTTTGCCTAGTCTTTTAGAGCCAGCTTTTGCAATCTTCTTTGCTGGTCATTTGTACAAAGAACGAGGAGTAAATTATTTTGTACTATGTTGCCTTTTAAAATTAAAACTCTAAATATGTGGCGATTGGTTCCCCTCTTTCTTGATCTACCAGGAGAAGTTACACTTGACATTCCATACATTTCAAACTGATCCCTGGTCAAGTTCTACTTTTAAAACACTTGCACACTTTTTAGAACACGTACCCAAAAAAGGGAACGGATAATTGGTCTGAAAGTACTTGAAAATGCTAGTAAAACGTGTTCATCATAACCAATTCTACGTCCAATGCAGAATGCTGTAGCAATTATAAAAAGTGACTTACAAACCAAAAGGAAGGAATTTCAAACAATGAGTTGCCAAATCACAGATAAAAGGAAACACCAAGTCCATTGATTTATTGAATCTTATTGGAGAATAAATGAAACGAATGGTTGGATTAAAAATGAATTAAATGTATTACCTTGATCAAGGGTGCAACGCTTTGAAAAAGCAAATTACACCATTTAAAGAATTGAAACTTGAATGAACCACAGGCATGGGCTAGCACTCACATCAATTGAACGAGGAGAAAAGAAGTTGCCATGTGTTATTTAGGCAATAAAATCAGAGCTACAAACACAAAGATACAATGTGTTAGACTTGGTTTCACTATATTACCTTAACTTCCCAACCCTTTAAATGCTCGCTGACAGCTTGCCTACATCCCCTGTTATCAAATTGACGTCTATGCTTGACAAAATTATCTGAAGGAGAACCAACACGACCCAAAGAATCAGAGTCCTTACAACTTCTGACAGTTAACTTACTTCCACCTCTATTGTAGCGATGATTGTCATAAATTTTCAGTTCGCTGAATGATCTCTCATCAACTCGACCAATTAGAAATTGTGAAGTACCATCAAAGGTGTGCCTCTTGGGGGAATACAAGTTAGAATCTTGATGCCTAATACTAGCTTCCTTTTTAACTAGGAGTCCAGGCAAGGCCAAACTGCTTTTTCTACTTTCATTGTAAGTACTATTATCAGGACATGATTTCCTTACTTCAGCAGGAAACGGATCAACATCTAAATTAAAGCCTGTTCTAGAATAGAGGTGGCATTTTTTGCTTGAAACTATGCCATGCTTGCTGCGCAGTTGAGAAAATGTTTCCCTGGTATGTGAATGTCCACTGTGACACTTATATCTTCTATCTGGTTTGAATAAACTTGGTACTTGATTCCTGTGAGAGTCATCCTCATGCCAGCCACTTTTTTCTTCATCATAAGCCTCTCTATAAATTTTAGGATGTGAACCGTCCTCATAAATACTTGAATCTTGATGATTGTAAGCATATCTACTTGACCTTTCTAAGTGTACAAGCATAGTTTTGTCATCTCTATCATATTCCTGAAGCCTTCTTAATGCTCCAGCACTGTGGGAATCTCTATCATACTTATTAATAAAGCTTTCATCTTCCTCTTCAAGGTAGGGAACACACCACCCAAAATATTTATCTAAAGATCTTTCTCTGCGGTCATCAAAAGATCCTTCTCTATGTCGATCTTTAGCTTCCATGGAATTATAATGGGCCCTCGTTATCATGTGATGTGCATCTACAATTCTACTTTTGTGGCAACCCGTTTTATCATAAAGAGAAATTTTACGTGAACCTGATTGCAAATAGTCCCTGTTAAGAATGCTTTGGGCCCTACTGTTACGCTGTGCCATTCTTTGATTATTGCAGCAACCATTTTTCCTTGTATTAACTTCCCTTGCAGCGGTTCTTTTCTCCCTGATTCTCACAGGCAAAGGATCTGCATCATGGTACTGAGAGCATGCTGAAAAAGCAGTTGCATTGACTTCCTTTTCATTATTATATTCGATAATGTTCTTCAGTGAAATTTTACCTCTTTGACTTGAATGATCCCTTACACCGGGTTCATCATCCCAGTGGCTAACAATTGTTCCAGTCTCCTTTGCCTGATGCTCACCATCAATTTTCGGCCTATGCACCAGAGGGGAAGCAACCTCATCATCTGAGCTACATTTTGATTCAACCACCCTGAAAATTGTTGTTTCTTGGCAATAGTCCAGATCTAGCAAGGATTCGGGAGAATGGCCCCCAGAGGATGCACCATCCGTTTTACTGCCACTTCCACTTTCACTGGAAGAATAACAATGAGACAATACGGACTCTTGTAACAAAGAATCAGAATTCAAGTGTACACATTCAGGGATGGGAATTTTCTCCAAACTTATTTCATCCCTGGATGCTTCAAAGGAAACATTGTGATCAGAAGACTTTGGACCGCAAGAATGACCAGCAATATTGGCATCAGATTTTGACAAAGAAATACCGCTTGAAGGGCAGTCTCTACCACAGGTCATATTATCAAGTTTCTCGTCAAAAAACTTCTTCAGACATGGAAGAGGACACTCACTAGAATTGCTACTCCCTTCACATTTACGCGCACAAGTAACCACAGAGGAAGAGCTGCACAGAAAAGTGCCAACATCATGTGAACGTTCAGTAATAAAAAAAAAATTTTTTTGATGCATTGAAACTCCTTAGAATAGGTGTGTCGACCATTAAAGAAAACCTATGAGATTTTTTTAAAAATGAATAGAAAAATCTGAAATAAAAAGAAAATAATCAAGATGGGTGGTCACACTAAAGAAGGATGCTTTTCAACTTAGGCAACAGAATATCTGAGAGCGACTAGGATTAGTATAAAATGGACAATATAATTTTCGCTTATACAAAATCGCACAGTATTAAAGCAACTTGGAAAAAGAACCATAGATTAACTATAATGACATGAAGGATAACCAAGATACAGTACACTTACAGGAACTCTAAATCTGAAAAAAGATAACCTATAAAATTTGCTCTTTATTGCATTTATTATGTATGGAACAAATCATCTCATAAAGTCTATATATAGATGTAACATCATCCTGATCATCAATCTCGGACAACGGATAAACTGGTTTCTCAAAAATGCAATCTCAACTATTAAAGGTTGAGTTAAATGAATAATTCTTCATGATTCAGTCCCGTTGAATTGCAAGGCAACCATATTATGCTTAAGCATGATTTATTAGTATTTCAACTCTCTCTTTCATAGTTTATAGTTTCCTTTCACCTACAACTTCCCTTTCACCAGCACCTTTATGAATATAAATATTTTTTTAGATCCAAATACTAACAGATTTCTTTAAAAGAGCATGCAATGCATGACATTAATAAAAAAAAATTGAAAGGTCAACCCACCCTCCTAGAGCAATCTCAATCTAAATTGACTTTCAAATGAATTCCCTGAGTCCTTTCCTAGCTTTCCTAAACTTCTAGTACCCACAGAATCACCAAACCACCATATTGCTAAGCATGTGGCAATAAAGAGCAACCTATGGATGCCACAGACACTACTAGATTTGCTCATGTTAAAAAAAATACATATAGTAAATGGTGATAAAGAGCACTTTATAGAAAATCTATTTATAGTTTCAGACAAATTTAAATTGGAAGAATGAAAATCAAATGTTAAAAAAAATACAAGCCGCTGGAAACTACAAGCTCTCACCTTTTGCAGAACTCATTCTTGGAATTCAACAATAATTCACTTTTAGATCCATGGTCATCCAGATATGTTCCATTTTTTATGGGAACCAGCGCATCCTCAACAGCAATGCCTGTGGTAATCTGCATAGATGTTACAAAGAAAGCATGACTACTGCAAAAAAAAATCCGCTATAATTTTTCAACAGGTAAACAAAGTCCATTACCTGTATCACAACATCAGAATCCCGAATCCTTGGTCTTCTAACATCTACCGATGGAATACGATCTCCATTGCCACTTTCAACCTGAATTGCTCGACCTTTTGGCTAATGTAGGGAATTATAATTTTTAGAAATATTTTATTACATAAGCATGAAAGCTAAATAAATGTTGAATGGAAGACCAAAATGATAAAATGAAACAAAGAATGAGTAATTATCAAGTTGATTCAATTAAACATACCACTTTGATTCCCTTCCTCCCATTTTCTCCATAATCAGGAATTTCAAGTCCACTATCACGTCCATGTTGAGCAACTTCACCTGACATTATGCCGGTTGGCTGCAAGCCATATTCAATCATATATGAGAACTGATAAGCTGGAATGCAAAAGTCTAGACCATTTTTTATAGTGTCACTAGCTCCTATAAATTAATTATTGTATGCTAAACCATATAACACCAGACCTTATTTACCTTAGAAGATTCATGCAATGGCAACTTCTTCTGCTGAAAATGTACCTGCTAACAACCCAGAAAAGCAATAGGTTAAATGAGGCATCGTCACAAAGCTGAGGAAAAAACAAAAATTACCAATTGACTGCAATAGGTTCTCCACCCTTCCTCATCAAGTCCAAAGTTGAAGTAGTCCGTAATATCTGCTCCATTAAATCTCCATGGCTTACACTCAAGTGATTCAACATCTATGTTGAATATGCTCCTATATGGTCAGTAGTATAACAAAAAGATAAGTACCCTAGTATAAGTCTAGGTGATTGAAAAAAAAATATATATTAGTTATTTTTTCTAATAGTGATAGATAAAATGATACGCATGAAAACAAGAAGTTCCACATTTAAATTAATAAAATAATGAGTCGGAGTGAGAATGACATGCTTAATTGCCAACAAATATTTAAATCCAATATGCACAGCCAAAGATGAGCAACATCTACCCATTTCGTGGCAAATAGAAATCATAACCATTTGAAAACGCCAACGGAAAGCCTGAAGCACAAAAGGTATTTCCCAAAGAACATGGTACTGTCAAATGATTGCAATGACTTCTTCCAGGGAGAGACTTCCGAGCACGAACAGCAGACCCAGCCAAACAAGGGGTTGCCTGAGCAAAAGAGTAATCACTGGTAAGTACAATTCAAATCAAAAGACGCTAATATCGTGGCATTATGAAAAACTCTCGTTTCAAAAACATTGCGTGAACTATGTAAAGCAGATTAATAAATGTAAAATCCAAAGACGTTTTCAGAAAGCTTTTTATTTTTTGGGTGAACTTTCAAAAAGTAGGATATGCTTCATCTCTTGATGTTAAATCAATAAGCTGCACCAAATAAACTAGAGCCTCCGTACCCGATTCCTCCGAGATCTGTTCGTTGCATTTCCCCTATCTCCATGTCCACGTAGCAACCCCTCAGCTGAATGTACTTGTTCAGCCCAGTTAGGCTCCTTCCTAGTACAATCCGACCCAGTTACAATGACCAGGTCACCCCCCTCATCCTCTTCACAGCCCCTTCTTTCAGCCAAGAGCTGAGCGGGGAACTTATTAGCGTAATCCTCTTCGTTTAACACAATCTGAAGATCATCCTCACTGTCACTGCTGCTCAAACTCTCCATAGCTCCATTCTCATACCCAGCTCCTCTCTCCTCCATTTCTTCATCCTCTGCCTCCGCCGTCGGGACGCCGACAATCAAACGGTCCTCCAGGTCGGCGTAAAGCTCACCGAAGTCGTCCAAGTCTTCCATTTACCTGCGAGGGCAAGGCCGTGCAAATCGCTATACATAAAGCCAAGCAGTGACGGAGGAGAGGATTTGCGACTGGCGATCGGCAGTGGAGAACCCTAACCCTAATTCCATGGCGGATAGGGAACAAAACACGCGGTCTGGGTGATGCTTCTCCCAGTGAAGATATGGCAATGGCATCCACGAGCCAGAAAATCGTACACTAAGGAAGAGTTAGCTGATTAGGCTTGCATTTTATAGGGTGGGCAATACGGGATTCGAAGTTTGAGCCGCGTGGGAGGAAAGGTTTCGCTCAATCAGCCTCACGCAAAATCTAATTAAAAGCAAAAACAATAACGACCTACCGGAAGCGTGAGACCGGCGTCGTAATTAGGATTTAGGAACAATTACGGGGGCACGGGCGTCCGTACATCCTATGTAACTCTACATCTGGACTTCAATAACATATTGTCACGTGCTCTTATTCTTTATCGTACGACCCGACGACCCGACCCGGACCTGGAACCGGTATTACTATGTATTGACTAATTTGTGCATATCGGGTATTGCTAAGTATTGCTCGGTATTGCTCGGCAATAACGAGAAATAACATTCTGTTAAGACAAATACCTAGCAATACCGAATAATACCCCAGTTTTGATATGTATTGCTAGGTATTGGTCTTGACAGAGCGATATTTCTCGTTATTGTCAAGCAATATCTAGCAATACAGAACAATACCTAGTAATACCGAACATAGCAATACCGGGTTCCGGTCCAGGTAGGGTCGTCGGGCCGCACGGTAAAGAGTAAGAGCGCGTGGCGATATGTTATTGACATCCGGATGTAGAGCTACGTCCGGTGTCCGAACCTAATAATTATTATATAATTAGAGCTTTGTTACAACCCAACAAAATGTGCTCTTAGGAAGCTCATTTTGGTTTTTTTATTGCGAGTTTTAACTATTAATTAAAATTTTTTTAATTCGAGAGTATATATATTTATCTTAATTGATTTAAATGTCTCAAAATAATATTCTAACTTTTTTTAAAATTACAAAGCAAAGCACAGTAGTTCCTTGCTATAATGAATTTACAAATTGCCCTCAAAATACAATTTAAAAATGTTAAATTTGCTATGAGCTGGAACAAAAGTTACAATGATCGAAGAGATTATTAAATCAATAAAAATATAATATATATTTGAAAAACAATTTAAAAGTAAGACAAAAATCATTTAAAAAAAATATTTTTCAAATCAGAATAGATGGACTTAGCATAGCACAAATATAATTTTACCTCCACCCACCTTCAGTTGCTGGCAAAAATAATTCTGTGGCCGTTGAGAGAGAGCCAAAGAATAAGACAACATAGGGAGAATAAAACCCATCTTCATAGTCCAACAAAGGAATTTTTATTAGGTCCGGTGTCCTAACATAGCTCTACGTTCGGAAGTCAGTAAAATGGTGCCACCTGCTCTTATTCTTTACCGCGCGGCCCAACGACCCGACTCGGATCGGACACGGGATTGCTATGTATTGGCTGATTTGTGCAAACCGGGGTATTGCTCGATATTATTCGACAATAACGAGAAATACCATATGTCAAGACCAATACCGAGCAATACCCCGATTTTGCTAGGTATTGCTTAGTATTGCTAGATATTGCTCGGTATTGCTAGGTATGGGTCTTGACATAACGGTATTTCTCGTTATTGTCAAGCAATACCTAGCAATATCGAGCAATACCTAGCAATACCCGAACATAACAATATCGGGTTCCGGTCCGGGTCGGGTCGTCGGGCCGCACGGTAAAGAGTAAGAGCACGTGGCGACATGTTATTGGCCTCCGGATGTAGAGCTACGTCCGGCGTCCAGACCTAATAATTATTCCCAACAAAGCCAAATTACCAGGGCAATACCTCTCTGTATTCATGAAATGTTTCAAGCAATTAATTTTCCTCCACATGAATTTTTTTATGAGATGAATAAGAGTGTTACTATTTTAAGGATTCGTTTGGGGCATTTTTTTTTATTGATTCTTAAAGCAAATTTTAAGTACAAAAAATTTTAATTTTTATGCTAAAAATTTACTTTAAAAAGTAATAAAAAAACCATCATAAACGAAGCCTAAATGGAATAGCCAAACCTCCTATTATGCATTTCCATCCGAAGAAAATATAAAGCAGCAGTCACAGATAGAAATAATAAATTATTATGATCTTTATGGAGAAAAATCATCTCATCAATGTAATGCAAGACAACAATTGCAATCTACATGTAAATAAGAAGTAGATGGAATGTTCTTGGTGCCGGATAATTTTGCACCAATTTAGGTGCTCATTAGTTTGGTAGAGGGAATGCAAGGAATCCTTAAAACTAATTTCACAAAATTAACCCAAAATACATATGGGTTGATAGTGACGGGCTTTCCTTTAAAGATGATCTATGGTGATATCCTAGTTGTGGCATGTAAATGATGACCGATTATGTTGATGGGTAGAGAGTAACGATATTTTTTTTATTTAATGAAAGCCACATAAAATGATAATTGGTTTACTGATAAATGATTTAATTAGGATGAATATGACAGATGACCAACTGGAAAGCAATTGGGGTTAAAAAGATGATGAAAACACCATATTAAATATGGATGTCATATTTTACTATATCCTATAATGAAGCATATATGTAGATAACATTGACAGATAGATCATAATGAGTACAAATATATGTGTTAATTGCATATGATTGATAATAGATAAAATAGATAAGATTGATATCATTGATACTTATATGTTATGATTACTTTACTGATTTATGAATTATTATAATATGATTGCTTTATGTATTTATTGATTCTTGTATTGACTATCGATCCATTTATTTTACTAAAAAGATTTCTTGCTTTTGTTATTGATCATTTTGAGCTATACAAATAATAATTGATCATAGATGATATTGAATACAATTGTCTATATTGATTGAATTAAGCATGTATATTGATTCTTTAAGCTTTACATTGAAAGTTTTAGTAAAATTGAGTTATTGTTGAGTTTTTTTAGATTATTGTGAAAATTTAATGATTTCATATCATGGAATGCATCAGGACTAAGTGGACGTGAGGTTGTAATAGATCATCAGATTTTCCTTTTGATTTTATTTTGTATTTTCATTTATTATTTTATAGTTATTGTGTCATGGAGTATTCGCGGCAGTAGAGAAATATATAGTTTAACGTCTTAGTATTGTACTAAGATCCGGCACACAATCAAATAAGTGAGAGGGTGTAGCATTCATAAGAGACCAGAGTTTTTACGTGAAAACCCCCTAAAAGGGGGAAAAACCACGGGGTGTTGACCTCATTTTTGTATGAGGTCACTTTTAACTCCTTCCTGAGCTCTATATCATAGGATCTTCCTAGTTCCTAGCCCCTAGGCCCAATCCAGATCTTAATCCAATTCAAACCCAGAACCCTTAGGCTAAAGACTTAGGTCCTAAAGCCCTTTCTATGTGATTTTTCCATCACCTTGAAACCCAGTCAATTGGCATCTTATTAAGGGTGTAACAATTTCATATTCATATGACATGTCTCTAGTGTCAACCCTCCAAATTTGAGCTCATTTGGATGACTCTAATTCTATAAACATAATCTAGTTTCAAAGGTTGCAAAATCTTCAAATATTTACAATCCATGCCATTGGGCCTTTCACCTAGTGGAATTTGACATTGCAGTCCCCTCCAAACCTTTTGACCACTCCTAGCACCTTAATTTTGACTTATTAAACGATAGTCTACATCTTTTCATATTCAATTTGACCCAGAATCGACTCAAATCCAAAATGACCAAAATGCCCTTAATGGGGATTTTTGAGCTTTTGGCCTAAACTTAATTTAATTTGACTATCAATCCTTGAAGTCTTCCTCAAATATTTTTAAATAATGTTTGAGACCTTTTGAATCCAATTCCAACCTTGAACGATAGTCTACATCTTTCTAGATTCAATTTGACCCAGAATCGACTCAAACCCAAAATGACTAAAATGCCCTTAATGGGGATTTTTGAGCTTTTGGCCTAAACTTAATTTAATTTGACTATCAATCCTTGAAGTCATCCTCCAATATTTTCAAATGATATTTGAGACCTTTTGAATCCAATTCCAACATTGGGTCAACTTGGTTGACCAACTCAACCCATTTTAACCTTAAGGCCCCTCAAGGGTTAGAATGATTATTTTGACCTAGATGACCATTCTACACTTTGATGCCTCATTCATTAGACTCATAAGACCAAATTGATTTCAAGGGACCCAACTCCTAGCCCTAGGTCAACTTGGTTGACCAAGTCAACCAAGTTGACCAAATGACTCATATATCTCATTCCACCTAAACTTTTTGACCAAGATCTTTTCAATCACATTTGAACCCAAGGGGTGACTCCTTGGGCCCCCAAGAAACCTCTCTTTGAGACCCAAGCCTTGGGCTCACATGGGTGAGCCTTTTGGCTTGACCCAAGTGCCCAAAGAGAGGTCCCCTTTGGACTATTTTCCAACCTTAATCAAATTGAATCCAAATCAAGATGTCATTGAGCCCCCCCAGACCCAATACACTTCCCTTGATCAGCCCAGCCATTAAGCCCCCTTGGGTCAAAAGTTAGGCTAACCCAAAGTGGCCAAGATCACTTGGGATTGAGTTAATTCCTGTCCTAAGTCAAATTGAACTTGATTAACACCCCCATCAGGTGGCCCTAGGTCTAATACACTTCCTCCAACCAGACCATGCCTTGGATTAACTTGGGTCAAGTTTTAGGCTAGCTCAAAGTAGCCAAAACCACATGGACCCAATCCATCCTTGAACCCAGATTAAATTGAACCCAATTGCCACTTGTATTGGGTG